>NC_051178.1:168770625-169070625 GCF_013339695.2 Rhipicephalus sanguineus | reverse complement strand
TGACTCAGCTATCGATAGTATCGATAGTACCATCGATAGTTGTGCATCACTACTTCCTTGGCAACTAATACAACTGCACTTGCGAGGAACCCACTACGCTATAAATCATTGTATTTTTTGAGAAGTAGGAAAGCAGGCATTATGCTATTTTTCGTCATTCTATGGAGAGCCGTGGTATCTGCTAAACGCATGTAAGGCATTATGCGCACTTTGTTGATGCTGTGCCTGATGACGACGAAGAATTATGGCAGAGCCCTTTGTAATGGGTTGGAAGCATTCAACAACCTACTCGTTGCGCAATTCGCATTGTGTGACGCCTGGTTACAGAATTTGCGTTGTGCGACGCTTGGTGTTTATTTTACTCTTCTACCACGCTATATTGCATATGTTAATGTGGTTCCTTCCCGACATGAAGCCTGTATAGGACCTTTTTGCAAAGCAGTTTCAAGCACCGGCATGGCTCAGAGGTTGAATACTGGGCTCCCACGCAGAGGGCCCAGGTTCGCACCTCGTTCCATCCTGGAATTTTTTTCTTATTTCAAGCGATAGTGGTTACGGACACCGGCGGCGGCGGCGGCGGAAAACTACGGCGCAAAAAACGGCCGGTGAAATGATCTCATAACAGCTTTCGCTGTAAAAAAGAGTCAGCCGGAAGCACCCACGAGTATGAATGTCTCTCCATTAGTCCATTCTAACGTCGTCTTAAGCAGCGCCTAGGCTGGCATCCAAATTACAACAGGTTTGCCGCTGTTCCAGGATTGTCTGCCGAGAAAGCGGCCAGTTGTCGAGACGGAGCAACTTAGGGAGACTCATGCCGCACACACACGCGCTCAAGCGTCGGCCTATATTTATTGATGTTTCCTAGGCCAACGCAGTCGTCACTGACTGACTGGCTTCCTGCGCGTGCGGTATTCGCCGCGAGATCGACCTATAGGAGGCAGCACCATCGCCGCGTTAGTGTGGAGAGGCGGTCGGCGGCGCGTATACAAATGCACACAGCGGCGCTTCGTTGTGAGCTGTTTGAACCGACTGTCGGCGAATAAAATGCGTTGATTGCAGCTTACTTGTAATATATACGCTCTTCATTGTTGAATCGATGCACGAAGATCATTTAACGTTACTATTACCAGTGAGAGAAGCGCAATCTGCCGATGACAGGTATGCTCGCCCTGGGTGACAGTCTGCGCTTACGCACTATACCACATTTTTTGTTGTTTTCTGTGTACGTGTTTACCTTGTGTTCTGTGTAATACGCACTGCTGTAGCACGCCTGAACTACCTAAGTGTTTACTTCTTCTTCATTTGTATACCAGCCCCTATTCCTGTGCAATGAGTTCATTAGCACTGTTCGCGCGAATACGCATACGCATGTAAGAGTGTTTAGCACAGAGTTTTCATCGATTGATTACGTGCACGACAGTGATGCAACAAAGGTCCGGTTATTTTATGAAATAAGGGTTTTTTTTTCTCGAACTAATCATGTCCGCTGCCTTCCATCAGTTTATAACATCTCCACACAAACGCTCAAGATAACGTAAAAAAAAAGGATGTGGTTTTGCGTGACCTTATACGACAAAAATGTAAGGCACGCCGTCGGGATTATTTTAAACATCTGGGTTCTTCAAAGTGTACCTAAATCTAAGCACACGGGTGTTTCTGCATAAATTTCGCCCTACGTTAAAATTGCGCGCGAGAACTTCGTTTTATTACGGCCGTGTCATTCCATTGTCTTTTTTTTAGGGGACAGTTTGAGTACCGAAGTGTCAGACTTCACTTGATAGAAATATTTCGCTGTAGTGGGACCACGACCGTACAATAAAAAGACATCTTAAGCACAACTAAAGCTCATCATGAACTATAGTGCCACAGTTATACACCTATCAACAACGCGAAAGTGCACGAGCCTCGCTTTTGTTTTCCACCGAGTCGCTAAAACGCGGAATTCACACACTATTTAATGCTCCTTATGTTTGGGACTATGCCAAGCACACTTTACGACGTGCTTGAACCAGAAAGCGGCACCAACACTGAAATGATTCTGGCGCACGAAGGGTACGACACCAATACACAGCCCTCTCGAAAGTCGCACTCACTGATCTTATTACAATGCGCACGCAGCCGAGCAAGCCCATTTGCTTCTGTACACCATGTTAGGTATACGTATGAACAGTTAAAACTCGCGCTAACATAACAGAATAGACCGCCCTTTGAGAACGTGCAGGACGTACACGCACATGCAAACACGACGTGGCTAGCAGACGACGCAGGGAGCAATCCACACTAGGCGCGCTTCAGCCAGTAGCCGCCAGGCGGCGACTCTGCTCGATCTTGCGGCCAATAGCGAGGACCACGGCAACGAACACGCTCGATGTAGTTAATCTCTTTGCCGCAGTCTTTGGAAACAGCACAGCGCCTGTACCACTGCTGAGGGTAAATATAATTGCCCGAAAGCAAAGGCAATCTATTCTTAGGAATGTACAAGTTTCATTTCTGGATAGTGCATATGGAGCCGATGAGAGGAGGCAAGGCGATCTTGATGTCTCTGCTAGAAACTCACTGTGTTCCACAAAAACTACGTGGCTGTGTGCGCGAGCGCGCGCGTTTTATCAACTGCGTTTACTCCAAGGAGTCTTCCGTTTAAAACCAACAATAGTGTTCCCCTTCCAGATACTCCAAAGGAGCCGCATGACTCTGTGTGGTAGAGAGCTGGCGAGGTGCCTTAGTGTTTGTAGCATAACAGCCATGAGAGCTCAAACAAGACCCGTGCTGAGGAAGGAGGTCTTGGTAAACTGAAAATCGTAATAAAGCGCAGAGTGTTCGGGGTTCATCACTTTTTGTTTTGTCTCTCTCACTTATAAAGAACGAATTCATTGCCGATGTACCCGAAAACAAGAGAACCTTTGCACAGGGTTTTTAACGCACCATCGTTTCGTGGATCCAGCCAACGCGCCGGCAAAGCCAGCGTGCACTGCGCGACGTTAAAATCTAATTAGAGCAGTGCGTGTAGCACGTTGCGCGTTTCAAGCAATGACAGCCACTTTATATGCTAATGCAGAAGCGGCATATGTGACACCTCGTCTATGCATCTTGGCCAAGTTGAGTAACGCTTCTTTAGAATTACCGAGTTTCAAGGCTGCTGGGCTCCATATCCACACGTAGATAGTAAAATATCATAGTACATTATGTATTGTCTATACACCTTCCCGTCCACCACGTTTTTTTCTTGTCCTCATTCTCGTGCTCAGAAAAAGTACAGAGACATAAAATAGAAAAGAAAAATACGTGTTCAGAAAACATTCGGAGGGAAAGGTAAAAGGCGAAGTAAAAAAAAAGAAATCAACCGAAGAGAGCAGTATTCTTATCGGAGTTGTTGGTTAGCGTTAGCGCTCATTAATTACCGTTTTCCTTACTGGCTGCGCTTCCCAACACTTCTGTCACGCGCGTCACTGGCTACCTTTCGGAACGGCTTATCCTACACAAAGCGGCCCCCATCGTTCGCGATGAGCGTTCACTTCGCCGCACTGTTATGAACCCTAGGTCACTTTTACTTATAATTTCGTATACCATGAGTCGCATCTGATACACCTAGATTTGCACGTTTCTATGAGTCCTGGGTAAGCGCAGTATATGGACTCAACGCAAAACACGAACTGGCGTCCCATCTTCTTCGATGTTATCAGCAATTTTGTTTCGATCTATTGCATATGGTCCCGAGGCTTGGCTTGTTTATATCGGATCGATCACATCGCTTATATGGCGAAACAAGAATCAAGAATACCAATGAACAATGTCTCATTCCTTTTGGTTCTTGTGATTTCTGAATTTTTCTTTTTATGAACAGACGCTTATAGGGAATCGAGACCATCATACGGTTGTACATTAATCATAAGAAAAAATGCGCCTCTTGTTGATTCGGTTATCTTCAGTAGTGCAATGAACACCTGTAATGACTTTCATGATCAGCCTCAGCACCGTGCACCGCCGGCGATGTAACTATTTACACACACACAAACGCGCCCACGTAAGTATATGCAGAGTGCCCCAGATAACAGTACCCAGAATTTAAAAGTACGCCTACGCACTTTATGACGAGGCGGGAATATACATGTTGCTGACTATTACATGGAGTAAGTCACAGTAGTTTTCGTGTTCTGCTTAATTGCGTAATTAGGCAAGATTAACGAGAAACAACATTTATTGAAAAAATAAAAATGTGGTTCATTGCGGGTGGGGCCCTTCTTCCAAGGCTCCATTGGAGATTAACGAACTTACTTCTAAAGCAACGAAGCCGGGCGAAAAATTCCTACTAGAAAGTTGTAGTTGTAGACCGGCTTGCAAGAGGTCCAATTAGAGTTTCAAACTTTCTAGCTATTAAATATTTATGTTTTTTTTTCTGCTTGCTGCGGGTGCCCGCGAAATACAAACAAAAGTATCCCGTGACATGCCTGTTTGCGCACCGTAATTGCAGTGCACTCTAACGTTCAGACATAAGCAATAAGCGGCCGTCTCGGTGGTTCATGACAGTGATAAGGGGACGCAGTGGGGGTCGCTTGTGCTGCGCAATCATCAGGTTCGTCATCGCACAGCTACTAACTCCGTCGCCGTCCTGTCGCGGGAACCGCACCACCTTCGACCCAGCACCTTCTCACCGCTACCGTATACTGACGCTGTAGAGATCCACTGCAATCTGTCTAGTTGCATTCTATCTCAACGCACAACACAGAAGTCGCTTGACTCAGTCCCGTAACAGCCGCCTATATGGAGTAGCCTAACTTTAGCACCGCGCCAGAGAATGCACAGAGGCAATCATCCATTATTGATCATTCGCGGAAGGATACCAGAGAAGGAAGAGGAAGAAAAGTCAGTCTCGTCACTCACGTCGAAGAAAGCGCAGTTTCTTCTACACTACGTTCTACCCAGAAGAAACAGCTGCTTCATTGTGTGGCGTATTGTGTTCATGTCACCGGATTCGTGATCACAATGGGGCAGCGGAATGCCATAAACGTATTCTACCTTTATGGGAACGTAGAGAGCAAAGACAGTGACCTACCTGAATGCTTTCCTTGACTCCTTGCCGTTAATTCCTGTCACCCTCATTGAGCACAGACTCAACCAAAAAAAAAAAAAACACATCGAATGTATTTAGCTGAGATAGCTGTGTAGTGCAAGCTAGTACAAGGAGGTGCAATTGCAGTTAACTTCTCAATGTACCGAGTAGTAGTACACTCAACACAACCCGTGCAACGGCTGCGACAATTTCATCTTTTTTGATAGCTGCGTAATGAAAAGCATGGGAGTTTAGGCATTTTATACTGACATGCACCATTTTTAAAAGGAATGGTTATAACGGCAGTAGTTGTCATTTCTATGGTGGCACCGGCTACCTCCTCTCCTTTAAAACAAAACATGAAAATATAAAAAGGGGAGGAAAAATGAAACAAGATATAACGCGCGGTGTGACATCAGATGTATCTATATCACGAAACAGAAGGGAAACGAAACGCCTTCCATTGTGCTGGTTGCTGTGGAAAACTCACAGGGTCCCTAGTGCGTTCATCTAAGACGACTCGAAGGCGAAAGCCATCTTCATTTTTTTCTCAGTCGATATATTGATCCCGTCCCACCACCCTCTGAAAGCTTTCTTCATCTAACGTGGCTTTGCACTGCCTCCAGGATCGGAGGCACCTCACCTGGTCTTGTACTGCCTCCGTGATTGGCCCACCTTTAACCAAGCTACGATGGTATGTGATGACATCATGTGACGCTGCGTCACAGTGACGTCATGATCACATCATCATGACATCACTAATTTTGGAGATCTTTGACGTAATGATGACGTCATCACATGATGATTATTTTTTTGCATCACTCGTCCCTAAGGCCGCTGAACGCCGACGCCGACGGTCAATTTTCGCGTTTGATGAAGCATCTAAGGCTTTCATCTTCATAAAAACACGGAGAACACCAAATAACGATTTGGACATGAGTACGTTTAAAGAACACAGATACGCAGTTTTGTATAAGATTTCAAACATGATGAATGTACTATAATGCATTTAGGAAGTGAGTTCTTTATGTTAATCAGACATTGCAATGATTTATGCGCTGCGGTTTGGGTAGTGAACATCCGGCGATTATGTGTCCGGAGGCGGGGCAACGTTTACGCTTATGAGCGCTTACGAGCACAAGTAGAAAGTACAAGCTCACTTTCTACATGGCTCATTGCCTCGACTCCAGCGACAAGGCAGGTGTCGCGAATTGTCGTCTGAGTATTGGCCGCGAGATCGAGCGGAGTCGCCACCTGGCGGCTTCTGACTGAACCGCGCCTAGTGTGGATTGCTCCATGCGTCGTCTGCTAGCATAGGTCGGCACTGTAAGAGAATACTCACTCACACTCACTCACCCCAATTTTTTCAGCCTTCGCACTCACTCACGTTCATACTCACGCCTACTCACACTCATAGGCACTCACTCACGCTCGTACTCACGGCTACTCACACTCATAGGCACTCACTCACGTTCATACTCACACCTACTCACACATATAGGCACTCACTCGCGTTCATACTCACGCCCACTCACACTCATAGGCAGTCACTCACGTTCATATTCACGGCTACTCACACTCATAGGCACTCACTCACGTTCATACTCACACTTACTCACACATATAGGCACTCACTCGCGTTCATACTCAGGCCTACTCACACTCATAGGCTCTCACTCACGTTCATACTCACGCCCACTCACACTCATAGGCACTCACTCACGTTCATACTCACGCCTACTCACACTCATAGACACTCACTCACCTTCATACTCACGCCTACTCACACTCATAGGCACTCACTCACGTTCATACTCACACCTACTCACACTCATAAGCATTCACTCACGTTCATACTCACACCTACTCACACTCATAGGCATTCACTCACGTTCATACTCACGCCTACTCACACTCATAGACACTCACTCACGTTCATACTCACGCCTACTCACACTCATAAGCACTCATTCACGTTCATACTCACGCCTACTCACACTCATAGACACTCATTCACGTTCATACTCACGCCTACTCACACTCATAGGCACTCACTCACGTTCATATTCACGCCTACTCACACTCATAGGCACTCACTCACATTCATACTCACACTTACAGGCACTCACTCACGTTCATACTCACGCCTACTCACACTCATAGGCACTCACTCACGTTCATACTCACGCCTACTCACACTCACAGACACTCACATTCATACTCACACTTACAGGCACTCACTCACGTTCATACTCACGCCTACTCACACTCATACGCACTCACTCACGTTCATGCTCACGCTTACTTACACTCATAGACATTCACTCAAGTTCATATTCACACTTACAGGCACTCACTCACGTTCATAATCACGCCTACTAACAGTCATACGTACTCAATCACATTCATACACCTACTCCTACTCATAGGCGCTCACTCACGTTCATACTCACGCCCACCAACACCCACTGATGGGCATACTCACGCCCATACTCGCACCCACTCACACCCAGTGAAGTTCATACTCACGCTTCCTCATACTCATAGGCACTCACTCACGTTCATGCTCACACGTCACGACTACTGGTACTCACTCGTATTCATACTAACGCCCGCTCAGACTCATAAGTGTTCACTCACTTTCAGTAACGCCTCTCACACTCATTGGTACTTACTCACGTTCATACTCACGTGCACTATCATACCTACTCACTCACGTTCACACTCACACGTACACACACTCACAGCACTTACGCTCTTACTCACATCTACTCCTACTCACTCACGTTCACACTCACGCCATCTCACACTCATAGGCACTCACTCACGTTCATACTCACGCCCACTTACGCTCATAAGTACTCACGTTCACACTCAAGGGTACTCACACTTATGGGCACTCGCTCACGTTTATACTCATACCTGCTCATGCCCATCGGTACTCACCGACCCATTCGCACTGGTAAGTACTGACTCACACCTACTCACACCGGTGCTCACGTTCATACTCACACCTACTCACAGCCATTTGTACTCACGTTCACTCATGTCTACTCACTCCCATGGGTACTCACTCACATTCATACTAACACCTATTTCACTCGTATGTTGCCTTCATACTCATGCCTTCTCATATCCCTCGTCACTCACTCATACTCACACTCACGCCATTGAAATGAGTCTACACATGAATGAACATGCCAAGCTTTCCGCTCTACTCACACTCACATGCGGCCCCTGATGTCCATATTGAAGTATACTCCCGTTCACAGATGCTCGCGTTTACACGTCCAATAGCTCCCATCTTCGATCATTACCACTCACACCTAAAGTCCCTAGATTTTTCCTTTGTACTGAACAGAGAAAAATCTAGGGACTTTACTCATACCTACTCAACCTCGCCGGGTCTCATTCACATCTCTCTGTCACACTGGACAAAAGTTTTGTATGCATTCGCATCTAAGATGATCATCTCTCATATATTCTCGTTATATCCGAACGTGCAGATTTGTAAGTTTGTAATGGATAGTCTCAGGGACAAACCGCGGATGTTAACACTGGTTCAAGAGAAAGGTGCTATGTATATGTATTATTATTTTTTTATTTGAACTTTATTCAGACAGACATTGTCTGTGATAAAGGGGGCTAAAGGCAGATGCAACTCCCTGACAAAGGCCCCCCTACCCATACATTGCTCAGGGGATGTCATATGGGATGTCGGGACCGCGGAAAATTTGTTCGAATTAACCGAATGCCGAATTATCGAAAGTATCAAGGAAACAATAAACAAGTGTCTATTACATCAATGCATTCGCATTTTCTTGATGACCACTTAAATTCAGGGTACATATCTGGCATAAAAGCAATGCAAATGCCGCAAATTTCTTCATTCGCAACTCCGTTCACAATGTGACCGCGGCTCAAGACAGCCGTGTCTTAACGCTAAACGTGATCTGCCCCCCTCCCTTAATACGTACCGTCACCGCCACCACTCGCACGTGAAGATAACTTCTGCTTCAGAAAAATGATCGACAAATGATCGTTCGTTCATCGTAATGTCGCAACCGAATTTTATGCCAGCATGCGCACTGCGGCTGAATCTCTTCACCTTCAACAGCTTACACTATGTTCGAGTTGCGTGACATTGCGCGTGCATTGCCCGAAGTGAAAACGAGGCTACTGAGTGCCGCATCCGCTGTGAACGAAAGTGCGGTCGCTAAATTAAGACACGATCATAGCGACCACGCAGTTCCGAAGGCGCGTGCGCGGCCTGCGCTCACAGCCGAAACGAAACTGCTCGGCACAGCATCCGCTGCTGAATAAACCTGACTCGCTAATTCACAATAATGAATGGCTGCTACACAGTTCTGAAGCGACGCGGCGAAAACGAAACTATTGCTTGTCGCAGCTTTGACCCGCAGTCGCCGCTGGTGCTATGGACGCGATCATAGATATATCACGTGCGCCGAGCAAAATCGAAGACAAAGCAAGTGGGCCGCAGCCGTCGAAGTCTTTGTCTCCAACAACGCGATTATGGCTAGATCGTGGACGGCGACCACGCCTTTATGATGGACCGCAGCCATTTGAGTTGTTCGCGAATGCCGTTTTTCCTCCTGTGAGTCGAACTCCGAGTCGAACCTCGGATTGCTTGGTGCGCTCCGAGGATCGCCCGAATTAACCGGGTTGTGGGCAAATATGACCGAATTAACAAGAGTTTGATACCATTAAACAATGCATAAGCTTGCCGCGACCAGAGAACACGTCCGAATTATCCGATTTTCCGAATTAACGAGGAGAGAATAACGACCTTTTAGCGTATAACTTTTTATTTTCGTTGACTGACCAAACAGCAAATGTATGGGGCGCTTATTTGCTAACTCCACCTTCACTGCTTATGCCAGGGGTTTAAAACTCACGTCAGCTAACGAGCCGGTCACCAAAATTTATTCCCGCAAGGGCCAGGACACAATGACGAAGGTAAGAGCGGGTAGGAATAGTTTGTACAAAATGTCAGGCCATGCATAAACATGTTCCGCCGCTATGTCAGGGACAATTTTCTCCCCCCCGCCTCTCGCCCCTGAAAGTGCATTGCGCTTGCACGCTGCTCGACCAATATAGCATTGAATGCTTAGGTTTGTTTTGTCAGCGAACACAGTGAAAATCCACCGCACAATCACGACGTCGAGGAAGAAGCACACCACCACAGCGCTGATCGGCCTTGTGCCACATTGTGATTTCTGTGCGCCACACCAGCGGCCGCGTTAATCCTTGGTTTATGCCGCTTTTGAGACAAGGCGAGTTGACGCCGCAGTATGGACGTCTGCGTTACGTTATAAAAATGTGTATCTACTGCATTGAATCGGTGTACTTCATATAATATTATTCGTATTAAGGCGAAAGTCTTATATGCCTCATCAGTATGGACGTCTGCGTTACGCCATAAAAATGTGTATCTAGTACATTGAATCGGTGTACTTCATATAAAGTTATTCGTATTAAGGCGAAAGTCTTATATGCCTCATCAAGCGGGAAAAGTGACCTGTAATGCTATGTGACGCTCCCTCCTAGTCCTTTTCCATCGTCTGTGTACAAGCCCAATCAGTAAACACACACAAACACACACACACACACACACACACACACACACACACACACACACACACACACACACACACACACACACACACACACACACACACACACACACACACACGCACACACACACACACACACACACACACACACACACACGAGATCACGGGAAATACATCATCTCCTCATTATGCGCTCGTGTCGACCACCGCCACGGGACCGGCGAGGCTGCCATCGTCCGAGGCGGAAGAAGAGATGGCCATAGCCCTAGCAATACTCCGCAGTGGCAACGAGGACACACTTGTCGTGAGTGGCGCCAAGACGGCGGTCCGAAACTTTACCAAGGGATGGGTCTCCGTCGAGGCGGCGCACATGCTGAACGCCAGAGTCGCGGACTTCAAGTCCGGCGCGATCACCACCAAATCTCTCAAGTGGTTCCCTGCGCATGTGGGAGAGCTCGGCAACGAACAAAGACCCGACCTCCCGTCGAACCACAACAAGCGCGCCCACCGCGTCGCGAGACTGCTAACCCGCCGCGACGCGGACGAAAGGGCCACCGCTGTGCGAGACATCGTCGATGGCGAGGCACCCAAGGCTGGAGGACATTCTTGTGCGACGATGATAACAGACCCCGAAGCCTTACAGGACTGCAAGGACATCATGGTCACGTACCACGAGATCTTCAGCCACTACAGGAAAACGCCACCCCACAAGCAGCTAGAGGGGTCTCAGGCGTCTGACCTGAGACGCCTGCAAATTGACACATTCGAATATCCCCGGCATCTGAACAGGCTGTGTCTGTCGCTCCACCCGTCACCCGGCTGTCCGTGGTGCGGGCACGAGACAGCCGACATGGCACATACTTTGGAAGTGCGAGTGCGGTATTCGCCGCCACTACCCGGACGAGGGAGTATGTACCCCATGACGACTGGCTGAGCGGTGGCGAGCCGCCCTTCTCAGCCCACATTTAGTGGACCAAATCTGGGCTGTCCAGCGAGCCAGGCCTATCGCCGAGGACGTCGCACGATGTTCCTCGGACGACGGCTCCTGGAGGCCTAGCCCGGGTCAGTGATTTCTCGTTGGACTCTAAATAATTTAAAGTTCATTACCTACCTACCTCATTATGCGCAAGGGTCAAAAGGTCATCACAAACTCATAATTTATGAAGGCGAAAGCCTTTTATGTCTCACGCGAAGCACGAAAGGCTGGCTCAAAAAATCTAGTGACCTCTAAAGCGCGAAACTGTGCGCTACCTTCGCCTTTGCGGCCTTCGTGTCAAAAAGAAAAAGCAAATCGGCGCTTGTGCAATATAAATTGCATGGTAAAATAGTCGCACCCGATGGCTTTGGTATTCAAGCCATCTTAGGAGAATGCATCAGGGGCACTGTGAATCTTTTTCCTGGTTTCTAGGATATTCACGGTCCCTCGGTTCCTTCAAAGCCATCGTGCTGAGGTAGCCAAAACTTCTTTATCATATTGTCGCGACGTCAAGGCAGAGGCCGTAACGCACAGAATGATCGCGTGTTTTTTTTCTGCAATTTTTGCTTTTAAGTTCATGTGAGAAGTCTGGGATGCGTGAGAAAGTATTATGAATGAAGTAAACTTACGGAGCAGCCCGACCTCTACGGACTACGAACTGGCACAGATACAGGTTGTCCTGTCATGTCATATCCGGCTTTTAGTTTTCGCACTTTGCGGAGTATCAGCGTGAAATATTTTTGCTATAGCCAAAGTAAAATGTAGTGATTAGTGATGCCGAAAATTGCGCACAATCTGAAGATAAAAAAGGTAAAGTAAACCGGCAAGAGACAGGCCAAGATGGATACAGTCAGGATAAAAAAAAAATAGGATTTTTCCTGACAAATCACACGATGCTTTAGAACAAGAAGAAAATATGGACGTGGAATGATGAACAATACCTTAACCACACTGATTTACGAAACAGCAATTTGAAGGTAAATCACGAAGGCAAGCATTAAGTAAATTCTCCAAAACTACAAAAAATACTAAAGAAACGACAACGCGTCAGTATTACCAACTCCAGTGATCAAGTAGAATTAGTAGACTGTAGAAACTGGAACACCACTATGTTAGTTGGCGAAATCATTTACTGTTGCTGAGCGCTCACTTATTTTCTCTGATAATAATATCTGGGTTTAACGCGCCAAAACCACGATATGAGTATGAGGCGTGCCGCAGTGGAGGGCTCCGGAAATTTTGACCAGCTGGTGTTCTTTAACGTGCACTGACATCGCACAGTACACGGGCATGTACCACCACGCCTCCATCGAAATACGACCGCCGCAGCCGGGGTCGAACCCGCGACCTTCGGGTCAGTAGCCGAGCACCGTCCGCTACACCACCGCGGCGGACTCTTACTTTCTCTAGTATTAGCAAAAAGGTTGCTCGTGGTGATGTTGCACACGCCACCGGTCCCAGGAAAATTAATAGTCGAAATAGTGCTACACTCCAAGAAAAAAAAAAGGTCAAAAGGGGGTCACGGCAACCGACTCTCTTCGGTAATTCATTTCTCCCCTTTTGGAAGGTAGAATCAGAAAATGATATTTAACTTTTCTGCAAGAGTCATTTGTCACTCTTGCAGCGCGTTTCGATCGGCTAGCGTGTCGAAGACGCCGCCGTATGCATCATATACATCGCGTGGTCGCGTGGCTGCCTGCCGTACGGCGCGGTTCACGCAGTTCGCGTACGCTGCCTGGCGCGGCGCCGGGGCTCGCCGTCGCGTCGGAACTGGCTATGCACGAATGAAAGCATTTCTTTTCTGAGAAATCGCTTCAAAATTTGGTTTATGTGATTTATGGCATAGTGGGTACCTTGCTAGTGTACTTGTATCAGTAGCCCCAAGAGAGCTTACAACGGGCTCTAGAAACGCCGCTCTTCCAGCTTTCGCTGTGACTATGCTGCGGTTTCAGCGCAGGCCTGGCGTTTTTCGATAAGCTTAAAGGGGCCCTGCAACACCTTTCTTAGTTATATTGGAATAGTCTCATTATTGACGTATGACTCTTCACGAGTCATATGCCGCAAAGATTTTTCGAATCCGTCAAGTCTAAGTGGTGTTACCAAATTATAGAGATCACGTTCCGCAGCTTTCTCCCTCAACTCAACGCCGCGAGCGCGCGGAAAGCCGCGCGGGGCGTGAAGGGAGGGAGGGCGGAGGTGCGAGGAGGCGCCGAGGAGTTACGTCAGCGCCGGCGGCATTTCTTTTCTTCATTTTTTTCTCTCTGGCGTCTGGGCGCAACCACGTGGTCTGTGGCGCCACTTCCGGTCGGCTTGCGTGGTCCTCGTCGAGCGGAGACCATCGCACCGTGTGTCGCGCGTGCTTGAAAACTGCGAGTCGGTTTGGTAATGTTGGGTGTGCACCTCTAACTGCCGTGGTGTTTTCATCGCTCTGCCAACCATAGACGCAAACCTGCGTGCGCGTTTGGAACGAATGACAGCTGAGATGGGTTTCGACCCACACCCCGATACACCGCCTCGTCGCACTGCTCGCGCTTGAATCGTATTCAACACGGCAAAGCTGCGTGCACCCTTCTCCCAGTGGCGGTACTTCGATGCTGTTTGCTCTTCGAATGCGAGCGCACAGCGAGTGCGGGCTGACAACAAAGAACTAAAGACTAGAAGAAAGGATCGTGGGGCATCGGGCCGGCGCGGACCCATCCCCCGGCTGTCTGCAGCTACCGTGAAAATGCGAGTCTGCTTGGTTGCTCTGTCGCTGTTTCTCGGGAACCTGAGACTACGGAGAGGATACGCGGAGATACGGCTGGATGACATACTGAACAGACAGCGAACGGGACTCTCGCCATACAGCGAACACAGGTATCCTAAGCTAGCCGGCGCCAGCTTTGTTATCGGAGAAATGCTGCACCGCTGCCTCGGTCGGTCGTGAGAACGTGCTGATGATGCAGTTTCCAGCTGACGAGGCAACACTCGAACGGCTGCCACTCTCAACGGCAGCCGGCGATGGTCAAAAGCACAGAAATATTCACGATTTCGGCACTGCGCATGGTGAAGAAAACGCAACCACGCAACTACGAGCAGACGAGCTGTCGATGAGACGGGAAGTGCTAATGTTAATGTTTGTTCGGTGTGTTAACGGCATAACACAATATAAACATACATATTATCTACTTATTGAACTCAAAATTAACAACGAAGGTAATAATGAAGGTGTTATCGTGATTATAACATCAGCCAATGGTGGAACTGCCGACAATCGCGTCATATATTGCGGACTAATACATCATTTGTCGAGAGAAGAGGGAGCGATTTTCAGCTGACTGAGAATTTATTGTAAATTCTAGGCCGCTCGCTTCGCTATATTATTTGGCTCGCGTGTTCTCGGGAGCCTCGATCGACTACCGATTGGCAGCGCTTTTTGACCCTGCTCAAAAAGTGTTGCAGGGCCCCGTTAATTACTCAGCAAACACATTCGAGTACGAGCACCCGAACGACACGCAGCGCGCGCGGACGCCGTCTACGTCGAGATCAGACATGTCATATGCTAGAATTGGCGCACATAACTCCCACAATCACGTAAATTCACTTGATTCTGTTATAGCGTCATCGCAGATGTTGGCGAACCACGAAAACAGCAAACAGAAACCAAGGAAAAAAGTGCACGGCGGCGACCGCAACAACGCGCGCCGTCGAAAGTCTCTCGCTTTTTCACCTTACCGGCGAGGCGTGTCCAACTTAAGTGATCAACGTGTACGTGCTGGAAGCATCCTACTATATCTGCACCTCAAACTAGCGTCTTTAAGCCAAGAAAAACCATAATATATAGTGCGTCTAAGCGTTCTGTAGACGGGCTTTTTTTTTTCACGTTCCCACGCGCGGAAGCACGCTGCACACTCAAGGTTGATAGAAATGTTGTTATAAAATAGACTAAAGCACATCTACAAACGACATCTTGCACCTTTAGCAGTACAGACACAATGTGCGATCAGCAAAAAATGACCCTTGATAATTGTTTGCATCCCTCATTTTATGGGAGCTTCTACAGCAACGCGCATAACGGCATCACCAACAGCCCCGCGGACGCAGGCTGCTGTTGGAAAGGCTGGCAGATAACTTCCGCAGAGCTGCTGCAGACACCCAGCTAAAGCTGTATAATTAGTACCTGCGAAAGCAGTACACTCACCGTTAACGGGCGCACGTTGTTCGTGTCCGCCGCTCCATGAATCCGCCCTCCTAGCGTGACTTCGAGCACGGAGCCTGGCGTCAACGCCACTGAAGATGCGCCTTTTTGATCGAACACAAAACTGCACGACAGGCAACCGACGCAACCCGCGCAACCGACGCAACGCACAACGCATTCCAAGAGACCGAGCAGACTGAGAGAGAAGGCCGAGGCACGGCGCCAGCTCGGCTGGCTCCGTCGGCGAGGAAGGCGAGCCACCGCGCCAGAACGGCGCCGAACGGCAAACGCGCGATACGTATGGCGTATACGACGGCGCCTTCATCGCGGAAGCCAATCGAAACGCGCTTTAGGAGAGTCCCGTGACTCCAGCCCAAATGCTCTCTTTCCCTCATCTACCTTCCAAAAGGGATCAAATGGACACCTGAAGAGAGTCACGCGGCCGTGACCCTCTTTTGACTCTTCTTTTTCTTAGAGTGTACTGACTCACACTAATAGTACCCTCATGAGTGCTCACTCACGTTCAAACTCACGACTACTCACACTCATGAGCACTCACTCACGTTCATATTCACGCCAACTCACCCTCATGAGTGCTCACTGACGTTCACACTCACGTCCACTCACACTCATGAGCACTCACGTTCATACTCATTCCTACTCACACTCATGAGTACTCACTCACGTCCACTCACACTCATGAGCACTCACTCACGTTCATACTCACATCTACTCACACTCATGAGTACTCACTCACGTCCACTCACACTCATGAGCGCTCACTCACGTTCATACTCACATCTACTCACACTCATGAGTACTCACTCACGTTCACACTCACGCCTACTCACCCTCCTGAGTGCTCACTCACGTTCACACTCACGTCCACTCACACTCATGAGCACTCACTCACGTTCATACTCACATCTACTCACACTCATGAGTACTCATTCACGTTCACACTCACGCTTACTCGCCCTCATGAGTGCTCACTCACGTTCACACTCACGTCCACTCACACTCATGAGCCCTCACTCACGTTCATACTCACATCTACTCGCACTCATGAGTACTCACTCACGTTCACACTCACGCCTACTCACCCTCATGAGTGCTCACTCACGTTCACACTCACGTCCATTCACACTCATGAGCACTCACTCACGTTCATACTCACGACTACTCACACTCATGACCGCTCACTCACGTTCACACTCACGACTACTCACACTCATGAGTGCTCACTCACGTTCACACTCACGTCCACTCACACTCATGAGCGCTCACTCACGTTCACACTCACGTCCACTCACACTCATGAGTGCTCACTCACGTTCACACTCACAACATTCAAATGAGTGTGAGTGAGTGTGAGTGAGTGCACTCATGAGTGAGTGTGCCGAGCTATGTCTGCTAGCCATATTGCGTTTGCATATGCGCGTACGTCAGGCAGGTCCTCAAAAGGTGGTTTGTTCCGTTGCGTTAGTGCAACTTTAACCGCTCGTACGTATGCCTAACACAATGTAAAGAAGCATTTGGCCTTGATTGGCTCTATATGTACTGTAATAAGATCAGTGAGTGCACTTGTCGAGCGTGCTGTGTGTGGTCGTCGTACCCTCCGTCCACGAAAGTCATATCAGTGTAGGTGCCGCTCTGTGGTTCAAGCGCATTGCAAAGTGCACTTGGCGTTGTCCTAAAGATGAGAAGTATTAAATCTCATGTGAATATAGCCTTTTAGCGGCTCAGTGGTAAAAAAAAGGGCTCTCATGCACTTGCGAGTTGTGGTTAGGTGCATAACTTCGAGACTGTCGTTTATAAGTTACGCGACGAGCTTTAGTTGTGTATGGTCCTGGTCCCACTACACAGAAGTATTTCTGTCAAGTCACGTCTGACATTTCGGTACTTAAATTGTCCCCTAAAAAGAACAGAAAATGGAATGTACTGAAATCGCAAAACTGAGTTGCCTTGCGCAATTTTATCTTGTGGCGAAATTTATACAAAAACACCCGTGTACTTAGATTAAGGTACGCGTTAAAGAGCCCTGATGGTCAAAATTAATCCAAACGGCGTACTTTATATTTATGTCGTAGTAATTTCACGCGAAGTCACATCTTTTTTTTTCTTCACATTATCTTGAGCGTTTGTGTTGCGTTGTAATAGATTGGCGGAAGGCAGCGGACATTATTCGCGTGAAAAAACGTACTTTCGTGCCGTGAAATAACCGGGCCTTTGTTCCATTACTCTCGCGCAAGTAATTAATCTCAGAAAGTTCCGTGCTGTACAGTTACCTTTGTGTACTGTTACTGGAATAAAAACAAGCGTGTGCGTGTTAAACGCTTCTGCAGCGCTAAAGCGCTGTCAGCCACGTAGCTTTCCTCAGTAAACCTATCAACTGTCCTACATTGGAGAACTGAATAAAAAATGCGGATGAATATGAGCACGCAGTGCACATTGCGCTATTTGAACTCATGGTGCAGGAATACGGGCTTTCTTTTTGTTGGGGGCTATCCAGATGAACAAGAAGTAAATACTCAATTCAGTCGCGCTACAGCAGTGCGTAGTAGGGGACACAAGCTGAACACGTACAAATAAAGCAAGAACACGTCATCCATTGCGAAAACGCCGACTGTTGCCAAAGGCGAGCAACCCCGTTCGTTGTCAGAATGCGCTTCTCTCACAAGTAATAGTAACGTTCGACGCGCTTCGTGCATTGATTCGAGAATGATGAGCGCATATATTACCAGAAAACTGCAGTCAACGCATTTTGTTTGCCGGAAATCGGGTCAAATCGCTCACAACGAAGTGCTGTTGTGTGCGTTTGTATACGCGCCGACGAACGCCTATCCACACTAGCGCGGCGACGGTGCTGCCACCTGTAGCCCGATCTCGTGGCGAATAGACTTGATCTATCGATGAAGCTACAAACTCCACCGCGTTTCTCTCACATTTATTCACGTTAATTTAGAGGTGGCACAGGAGAACCACCTCTCGTAACACCTCAATCTGTGATTCCTGCGACTATGAAGACACAATAGGACACGCACTGTGTTTTGCTATCGTTTTGACATATAAGCGATGTTCCATCAGTTGTTCTTGCGCCCTTGGTTGTCATCCTCGCTTTGGGTATTTTTGTGGTGTATGAATTTCCGTGCGTTCAATAAGTCGCCTGTGCATTGTGAGCGCTCGTGTTGTTGCGTGCCCCACTCCCCGTTTCTCGCCGCGCTGTTCTTTGCTAAATGAAGCAGGCAGTGACAAAGCAAGTTCTCCAGGCTACCTATTGATTATGAGTAATCAATTTCTTTCTCGAGAATTTCTCATTAAAAGTTTTTTCTTGATCTAAAAGCAAATAACAATTGAAGATCAGTGGAGAGGAAGGGGTAAGAAATGAGGAGTAGGGAAGAAGAAACGTTTTGAAAAAATTCCATCCCAGCTTCCACTGTCCGGGGGTCTGTCCGCTCGCTTGGCCAAATCTACAGGGCTTTCACGTTGAGGTTGCAAGGACGATGACGAACACGCGCGCAGAAACAACAACAACAACAACAACATAAAATAAGTCACAGTTTCGCCGCAAGGGCGAAGCAATGAATGCGATAGCAAGAAACTAATGCTATACGAAGTGAGGCCCACCAATGGATACTCTCAGTTTGAACAGCGCTCCTGTTGCAAAGGCGGCCGAAGCAGCGAAGGAAACTAGCGTGCTTCAAGTGTCGAGCTGTGACACTTGATAGTTCGCGCTCATCTTCTGTTTGTTCGTTTAGCGGCGTCCCTTGAGCTCGAGTGACTTTCGTACGCTCCGTAACATGAGCGCGGACATCACGGTGAAAGCTCGAAACATCCCTCACCACGAGAAAACCGCGCGAGCAGACAGCGGAAGGGCAAGGTTCTCCCTGCTCTAATATAAGAAGAAGCGAGCGAGCTCGCCGACGACTTTACATGCGCCCGTCGTGCTCCTAGCGCCATCTCGCTGGTAATGAAGAAACGCTTATAAGCGCCTGCCGTCTCTGACTCCGTCCAGCGGTAAAGGGTGTGTATATAACGCTCGCCGTTAGCTACGTGGAGGATCTGCGTTTCGTGGCGTAGTGGTTAGCGCCACTCGTTGCGGAGCAAGAGGTCCCTGGTTCGATTCCGCGCTTCGGAAGCACTTTTCTGAATTATTTTTCTTGGGGCTTTTATATATATATATATATACATACTTATATATATAAGGTGCATGACGGCGGCGACGGCGACGGCAAAATCCAGCCGAGACTGTCCATATAATTGCTATCGCAATAAAACGAATACGTGACATCGCATCGCGCACCGCGCGATGATGACTTTCGTTCCGCAGGCACTCGTCAAGTCGCCGCGCCGGGAAATGTAGTCTGAGAGCATTTGAATGCGCCACCGCCGTGAAGGCACTCGGAGGACAGCGCGTGCGACACACACCACTGATGGTGTGGTACTGCACCTCGAGTCTCCCTTGTGCTCGTAACTCTCCCTTCTAGCGTATATGCGCCTAGCTTGAGGCATCATTCTTTACTTGCCGCGTTCGTTCCCTAATCATTCCGCCTCCGACGTCGCCGCAGCTCGAGTTGCCCTTTTTCGTTATGTTTCGTCATCGTTTCCAATCTTAAGGGGAGGAGCCCTCGCGTGGCCATGTTTCACAAGGAATGCTTTCCTGCACTATACAGCACTATCTACGGCGATACTTGCGGGTTCTCAACCCCGCGGGGTGCTCCAGTCGAAAAACTCCTAGATTGCCGAAGGGAAATTCAAACGAGAAAGCAGCGTCGAAGAGAAAATACGCGTCAACGAAGGAAGAGAGCGAGAGCGAGACAGACAGAGAGAGAGAGAGAGAGATAAAAGCAAAACAGAAATATGCGTACTACACAAAGAGAAAGATACTGCGTAGAGGATAAAGCGGAAGTGAAAAAAAAAAACTGCGCAAGAGGGCAACAGCATAAAGTGCCCGAGGAACCACTCTTTCTCAGGCAACCTCACCGGCAGAAAGCACGACAAAAGAAAGAGCCGCGTTAACCCTAATGACGTCTTTTTTTTCTATATCTCCCTTTCCTTCTTTGGATTACGCATTCTCTTCTTTGTTTGTAAATCCTCCACGTGCCATTCCGGTGCAGGAGCAGAGCGCAAATTTTTGTCCCACATCCTCTCCTTTTTCTTCTTCCCCTTTTCTCTATCACGTATGCGTATACGACTTTCCTCGGAGTTTGTGTCTCCTTAGTGAATGCGTAAGCGTAGCTATCCTTTCTATTTTTTCTTCGTGGCTGTACCACCCTCCTTCTCTTTGCTTTTTTCTTTTGTCCGGCCGCCTAGCGTTCAAATATTCGTGTACAACCTAGGCACTCACTTCCGTACCAACGGAGCTGAATGCGAGCCGCTTGCGCGGATGCATCGAGTCAAGAAAGCATTGGCCGCTTTCCTTCGTTTCTGCTCCTCTCTCCCCCTCCCCCCTCCCCCACCCAATGCAGCTTTCGAATATTTTTTCCCCCACTTTCTCTTCTTTTTATGCGTCGTCTCACTTCATCCTTACTCGATTCCAAGGAGCCTTCGTTTGCGTTTTCCCCTGATGTCTTCTTCAATCGCGCCGCTTGCGCTCTTTGCGCAGAAGAGGGATCCCGACGATGCAGACACGACAAACCTGCGCCTCCTTCGACGGCGTCTTCGTGCGTATGAGCCCTATGAGTCCACGTCTTAGTATATTCCTGATTCCCCACCTCTTGCATCGTAATTTTGCTATATTTATAGTGTCGCCGGCCACTGTGAGTGATGTCCGCGCTCTCTTTCCGTGCCTCCTGTTTCGCTAAAACCGTGCAGTGCCGCAGAAGTTGCATCTGGGCATCTGTCGATGATGAGTGCATGCGAGTGCATTCTCGACAAAGAAAGCACAGACGAAAAGCCCTGCATTGACTAGCAAGTGGGCTCCCAGAAACGGTGTAGCCCAGATGGTAGAGTGTATGAACACGCGTTCATCCGGCAGCCTTTTCGTTTGGCAACACGCCGACAGCAGCTATGCCACCCCACAATGCACGGAATTGCGGGGTGTTTGTTATACATCGGGTGGCGCCACGTGAATGGTCGTTCTTCCCGCAGGCGACCACGCTGTTTTCGAAGAACAGTCGTGTTTTTCTCCAGTGCAGAGTGGGTCGCAGGCTGTGCGTGGATGGTCCATTTTTTCCTTACAGAGATTATTGTTATTTGCAAGTTCAGTTTGCTGTAGTTTAATTTTTGTTACGAAGGCTTATATATTTTTTTATAAGAAACCGGAATGAATAGCGGCGTTGATTTCACCTCAGAGACCCCTTTTTTCTTTGACGATAGAGTGCACGCCTATGTGCGTTCTTGCGCGCCCCCTTTTTTCCATGGGTGAAGCGAGACGGAACACGTATAAGAGTCCGGAAGAGACTCGGGATTTCAACCGGGTCTCGGTACGAAACCTTAAATGGGCCCCGTCATTGTCTGCCGGAGACGGCAGCCCGCTGTTGCCGACCCGAGGAATGAATTCTAATGGCGAAGTTCGCGTACGAACGGCCGTGTTCCCAGCCGGACGATTTGGCGCTTGCCATTACGCCTTTTCCGCCCTCCCTTGTACATTTCAAAGCTTCGTGATTGTGTTCTTCCGTTTTCGTTTCCTTTCACGTGTCGCTACTGATGCCCGTCATTTATAGCGCGGGCGGTATACGCAAGACGAAACGAACGTACGCGAAAAAAGGGTACACGAAAACGTACACGAAAAGAGCGCCTGATGTACGTGTACTCGTATAGAAGTGAATGAAAAATGGGCGCTTTTAAATCGCTCAAAAGATGCTCACCGGCTTATTACGGCTTTTCGTTAGTCCGCGTGGACCGTACAGAAAACTATCATAATCATGAACTGCGCGCGCATTCTTCGTCCTCTTCTCCATCTTCTGCTTCGCTACCCGAACACGTGCGCCCGGCGCGCGCTTTCCCGCTGCGCCGATTTTTCCGGCGTGGGATGCAATAACTCAGATGAACGAGAAGAACGAGTGCAGACAGAGGGAAGAAAAAGGAGAGAAGGAGAGAGAGAGAGAGAGAGATAGAAAGAAAGAGCAAGACAGAAATAGTAAGAGACAAGGGGAAGAAAGAGAAAAAAGATAGACACAGGAAGAAATAGACAGATAGAGAAATAAATAGAAAGAAACAAACACTAAAAAGAGGGACAAAATTGAGAGCAAGAAAGAAAGAGAAAGAAAGAGAGATAGAGAGAAAAACAGAGAGAGAGAGAATAGGAGGCAGCGAGAAATAGAGAAGGCGAGAGAGAAAGAATGAAATAGAAAGAAACATAAGAGAAAATAAGAGAGAGAAAGAATGGGGAGAAAGAGAAATAAAGATAAATTTAAAGAGAAACAAGGACGACCGCTGTTCCCTCAGGCTTGGCACCGCTAGTGGGAAGCTGCCTAACGTTTTAATATCCAAAAAGTGAATTATGGAGTTTTACGTGTCAAAACCACCGCATCGTTAGGATGCGCAACAAAGTGGGGGGCTCCGAATAAATAAATCGAAGCACACAGGCTTTTTTCTGCATCTCTTTTCCACCGAAATGCGGCCACCGTGGCCGGCAATCCAACCTGCTCCCTCTTGCTTAGCGGTGCAACGTCGTCGCCGCTCGCGCTAGGTGTTCCAGTGTTTTGCCCTGCATTACAGCTATTAGGTAATACTCACCGAAGTGTAGCGCCAGAAATTCCAGTATTTCTCGAAGAACTTAAGCGTAAGTGAAATGCGTTACATTGCGCTCACAAATGTATTCACATTGCACGTAAAGGAAGAAAAAAAATCTATAATATTTCAAATTTTCTTGTTTCTTCGCGCAGCACAATCTATTCAAAAGTATGGCTCGCACACTGCTACTATACCTCCGTCGTGTTCGCTATCAAACTTTATATGCAAATTCATGCATGGTACTTCCAACTTTTATTCTTACTGCTTGGCTCTAATATCTGATTAGCGCTTTACTGCTCCTATCATTAGTAACCAAGAAGGGAATGTTCCTTATGTAGAGATTATGTTTTATAACTGTCAGGAAATTGCCGGTCTTTATTGTGACCTTAAAAAAAATTAATATTCTCTGCCCCCCCCCCCCCCCCCCCCGATTACATATCTGCACCAGGGGCACGTATTAGGTGAGTCGTTCTCACTGTCAGATGTCCTGCGTTCGCAATGTAATTCATCGACTACAGGGCACAATACTGTAGAAATATCGGGCAATCGCGACAGCGCAGGTATTAAAAATAGCGACAGGTCGAATTTTGACACTAGTCGTACCCTCACAACTAATCGTGAAACGGGCTTCCTGATTCCTGTTATTTCTTGTTATGCCTGTCATAGTGCCATGCAAGGGCAGGGCCTGATAGCGCTGTTTGTTTTTCAGAGCTTGAAACGCTCGTCAAAGCCAATAATTCCAGCATTTTAATCAAGGAATTTCTGTCTGCACGCTCGTCTCAAACCCCGAGTACCTTCTTCGGCGTAAGCGGGACCGTAAGCGACACTGTAAAGCGCAGAGGTGATGTTCACGGCCAACAAAAATTTGCTAAAGTGAAAAGTCAGGGTTATGGTAAAATATTAATGTAGGTTACTTCGATTGTGCGTCTACATGAAGACGTCGACGCACGCGGTACTATATAAAGCAAGAAACGACAATTTATTGCAATAACGAGGCCAAATATGTGTTCGGTATTTTGTCGCGCGCTACGTCAAGGATTCTCATTTTCTTCACTGTACATATTACTGAGTTCTTGAAAGTGATAACGCCATTCATCTATACATGTACTCATTTATTTTTCATGATGAGCATAGTACAAGATCGTGTTGAAGTTCAGGAAGAGCGAAAATCTCGCGGCCAAGATACCTGTGCTCAGCGAGAATGAAGAGGACATTGAAAATAACCTCGTGTTTGCGCTCACGATGCTAGATTGCAGTCGTATCTTACAATAGCAAAAAAAAAAAAACATACACACAGACCCATACCGACACTAACGAAGTTAGATCGCAGGAATTCACAGAGACAAAAAAATCTAAATAATAGTATTTGGGCTTGGAGTGACCTGGAACTACGAAACAAGAAGGCGCATACGGACGTTTTTATCTGTGCTCATTTCTTTCTGATTATTTTTTTGCCTTCTTCTACGCGGCTTCTTTGAAGATGCGCGGCCTCACTGGGGAATAAATCTTCAAAGTAAGCCCGTGAACCAGCGCAGCAGTAAAGATTATTTAGGTAGGTTTTAATAGAAGAAAAGAAAAAGTAGACACTTTCACACTGAAATGAAACAAACTGAAATGAAACAAACAAAAATGTTTTCAGACCTGCTCTGTTTAATTTTACAAATCAGCGCTTGTTGTTTAATATTTTGATAAATAACGATTTGCCGGCGAGCAGTGAAACATCGGTAAAAGAAAGCTTGATCCAAGTCATAGTTCATCTCCAAGATTGCCCGATGGAGGCGTAAACGCAGAACGGCGAGAGTCCTTTGTGAGTTCACGTCTTAGGCATACTCAGCTTGTTTTGCCTCTGAGGCATTCAGGTACGTCTTAGATTTGTCTTCTTTATGTGTTTGTGCAACTGTGACTGCAGCTTTCCGCCCGACTGAATGCGACTTTCGCATATGGAGTTTTGTGATTTCCCATGAGTTCAACCCGTCATATATGGTTGGTGCGCTACGCTTAACGCTTCATCTGTCGTATTTTGTTACGTTTTGCTCTCGGAAAGGTCGTCACTCTGCCAGCTTCTGCAGCGACCGCTCACCGTATATGTTTGCCGATGTGGCAGAAAACGGAGGACAAGCTGACGATGCCATGCACGTTTTCCCACGTTGCTACTTCGATTGTCCAGTTGGAGGATGAGCACCCGGGCAGCTGTCGCAAGCTCCCTTCAATGCGACTGCGAAACACAGGTTCGCGAAATAGGAAAGGCAAGCGGTAGATGTTCTTCCCACGCAAGCCGCGGCTACACGCCCCGTGCCTATACTGAGAGGTGCCCCGGCTTATATATGTATATTTAGTTTGCTAGGGCTTTACGAGTCCGATCGGACAACACGGTAATGTCGCAACGCCGTCTCAAACGGTTCTCTGTCAATTGCATTTGTCATCGACAGATGTTTCGCCGGTTCTTCATGCGTAGTAAGCGAAACGGTCCTCCTTGCGCAAGGCTGACTGCATTTCTTTTGTTTTTTGCACGGCGGCGACGTTCCCAGTTACCTTCGTGGAATACAAAGTTTTCATTTTCGTCATGAAGTATGTGCTGACCGACTGGATATGGCATGTGAAAAGAAAGAAAGGAATGGCTGACAATTACATTGCACAAGCTCTCGAGATGCAGACCGGTGAAGTCTAATTTAGTTTTCCATGTAAATGTAGCAAGGCGTGTTAGAGACTTGCGTCAGTCGCGCGCTTGTGTTTGTGGAGTGAGAGATATATGGTAAACGTATATTTTAATATTCAGCGTGGAAGAGCTATTTGCTCATCGCACAAGCTAGGAGGCGCCCTTAGTCCAGAAAGCCATTGGCGATCGCCGTTTATCGTGCTTCGGTCGCCAGCTTGTGCTAGTGTGCCAGATTTCGGGCTGCGAGCGCACGCTCTCAAGATTACTCTGGCTCATTTTCTACTGATCCTTGGACACTGTAGCATCTGCTTGATTAGAATATCTTTTACAGCGAAAGCTGTTATGAGATCATTTCACCGGCCGTTTTTGGCGCCGTAGTTGTCCGCCGCCGCCGCCGCCGCCGCTGCCGCCGCCGCCGCCGCCGCCGCTGCCGCCGCCGCCGCCGCCGCCGGGTCCGTAACCAGTATCGCTCGAAATAAGAAAAAAACTAAATAAGAAAAAAATTCCAGGATGGAACGAGGTTCGAACCTGGGCCCTCTGCGTGGGAGCCCAGTATTCAACCTCTGAGCCATGCCGGTGCTTGAAACTGCTTTGCAAAAAGGTCCTATACAGGCTTCATGTTGGGAAGGAACCACATTAGCATATGCAATATAGCGTGATAGAAGAGTAAAATAAGCACCAAGCGTCGCACAACGCGAATTCTGTAAGCAGGCGTCACACAATGCGAATTGCGCAACGAGTAGGTTGTTGAATGCTTCCAACCCATTACAAAGGGTTGGAAGCATTCCCATAATTCTTCGTCGTCATCAGGCACAGCATCAACAAAGTACGCATAATGCCTTACATCTGTTTAGCAGGTACCACGGCTCTCCGTAGAATGACGAAAAATGGCACAGTGCCTGCTGCCCTACTTCTCAAAAACTGCAATGATTTATAGCGTAGTGGGTTCCTCGCAAGTGCACTTGTATTGGTTGCCAAGGAAGCCCATAAGCGCATGATCCATTTTCTCGGGGTCTCAGTAAAATTACAATGATTTAGAGCGTAGTGGGTTCCCCTAAAGTGCACTTGTATTGGTTGCCAAGGAAGCCCATAAGCGCATGATCCATAACCTCGGGGTCTCAGTAAAATTACAATGATTTATAGTGTAGTGGGTTCCTCGCAAGTGCAATTGTATTGGTTGCCAAGGAAGCCCATAAGCGCATGATCCATTTCCTCGGGGTCTCAGTAGAGGTCTTCGCCCCCCCCCCCGTCTCTCTCCCACGTCAACGTATGTTATACAGCATGAGGGGAGAGGGAAATAGCGACCGGGTGTCACCCAATGCAAATTGCATAACTGGTGGGCCGTTTAAAGCTTCCAACCCATTACAAAGGGCTGAGCCATAATTCTTCATTGTCATCAGTCGTCGCGTCAACAAAGTGCACATAATGCCTTACAGATGCGTAGCTGGTGCCTCGCTTCTCCGCAGAATGACGAATAATGTCTCAGTAGGTGCTTCCCAACTTCACAAAAATTGTGATTTATGGCGTAGTGGGTACCATTCTAGTGTACTTCTATCGTAGCCCCAAGAGAGCTTACAACGGGCTCTAGAAACGCCGCTCTTCCAGCTTTCGCTGTGACTGTGCTGCGATTTCAGCGCAGGCCTGGCGTTTTTTTTAGCGCCAGTATGTTTTACTTAGAACAAACATTTTCTTAAAACATAGTGCATGTACTTATTATATGCATTAAGAATGCCTATACAGTTACCGCTGCCGCTCTCTGATCTCGTCCATATTCTTATCTTGTCTGAAACGCTAATTGTAATTTCATGCTAAAGTACACTCCAGTGAACGTGGACAGAAAGAGAGAGATCTGATACAGAGAAAGATAGAAGCAGCGAAGTAAAGGCATGGAGAATAGCTAGAATTTTTCCAGTTTGCTACCCGACATGGGGAGAGAGGAATGGGAGAACAGACGTAATGGAGTGAGAAGGCATGAGTCTGGATGATCTACCGATGCAAACGTGAATAGAGCATAGATCCCATTTTATGCCACTGTTCCTCCTGCTTTGGCAAACGCCAGGCTTGCTCTAGTGGGCTTCCATGTGGTCGTCGACATTCTACCTATCGAGTGCCATGACCCATACTCTGCCAACAAACTAATACACCCTTCAGCCCCCCCCCCCCTTTCGCTGTCACACGTCGAAATGGCTAAAAAACTAGGCGCAATTGCGTTAGCGAGAGAGAGGAAAAAGACAGTTTCAATTGCGTTAGACTCTCATGCAAGGTTATAGTTTAGTGTCTCGAAATTAATTTGAGAATTTTCCTGTAGGACACCTCATGTTGTACTTAAAAACATGCGCAATGTTTAGTATATTGCCTCGGCGTAAGGATATTATCTGCGTTATTGTTCAATTTTATTGCGAACTGTTTTTTATAGTGATGTGGGTGCTGGGTGAAATATTTGTCAAAGAAGCTCGTGCTGCCACACTTCCTAGCGTTCTTTTCTTGTGGTATTGTTTCCGAAGAATGCATGTACTCAGCGAACAACTGTAAGGAAGTGTTCTAAGTGACCATGTGAGTTTTTGGTCTTTTTTAAACGAAATGTTGCCCGTCGGGAGCGTCAAAAGGAGTTGACGCGTGAATGGGAAAGACGACGTCGTTCTGATCTAGAAGAGTGAGGGAGACAAAAAATAAACGAGTTTGAAGAGAGATTGTGCTTGCTTTAATAGCGAAAAATAAAAAAAAATCTCACAAAAGTTGTCCTAGCCTCACCGACTTAAAATCGCGAGAACTGATTAATCAGCGGGACTAGTGGCATCAAAAAAAGAAAACAAAATACTTATAGAACAAACGAAAGAAATGCCAATCAAAGGAAAATAAATAGCAAAGAAAAAGAAAGCAAGGAAAGAAAGAAAAGGAAACGAAAGAAAAGGAAAGGAAAGAAGAGCCAAGAAAGTGATGCTACTAGCTCCGCTGTTCAATCAGTTCTCGCGATGTCAAGTCAGTGAAGCTAGATAACTTTTTTTTTTGTACGCTACTACCACCTATGTGCCTTACGGTGTTTATGTTCGCCTTCTAGACAAAGAAGAAAGTGAGAAGGGTACATGACATCGCGTTAAGGTGGAGCGCACATGCACCTTGTGCGCTCATAGAGTCGGAGGCGCTGTAACTACTCTCGCGGGTGCCATGCTCACGCGCTTTCGAGTGCTGTGGTATAGGGTAGGGCGCGCCGTTGTGTGTACCGCTGTTGTGTGTACAAGAAATAAGGCCGCTTTGTCGCGTAGGCAGCCTGAGCGGAGGTTCCAAGAGGAGATTTCAAAACATTCGCACAGCTGTTACTACTGGGAGCAACGCAGTCGCCTCTTCGCCCCTTTTGTCCCACGTCTGGTGCCCTTACTGGAAACTCGCAAAACTTCGCGCTGTTCGCGCTATACACCTTAACACCTGCGCACGGCGTGTCCTTGTAACGTTCGCCGCTTCTCATTAATTAAAAAACGTTGACTGTCACTGAAGCTGCCTCGCAGACTGTTCCAGCTAGCACTTCATTTTTTTGAAGCTCTTTTGAAGATTTCGTTGCCTCTATTGTTTGATATTCGATGCACTAAAGTAAAAAAAAATACTAGGTTAAAGCGCAGAGGAGCATTCGTCGAGTCATAGCAGCAGTCGTGAACGTCTCAAAAAAAACAACATTATTAGATGTGTTTTGGTAAATGCTTGGCTTCAGCAGGATCACAGACTCTTTATTAAGCCGTTAACCCTTTCAGGCCCAGTGATTCCAATTAGAATCATAAATTTTGTAAATCAGTCAGCAAGCACCTGGTAAAGATAAAGCATTGTTCTTCTTCAAGAGTTCATATTTAGCATTTGCTCTACATATGGTACCAACCTGGTACACTCAACAAAGCGAGGTCACGTGTGAACGAAGAAATTACAGAAGGGGTCGCGGTGCTCGCGCATTTCGCTGAGGCAGCTTCTTCTTTCACCGTGCAGAAGTAGGACGTTTGTCTGAGTTCTGTGTCGAAACATCGAATTTTCGCCGTTGGGTATTTTGCTGTCTCATCGAAATAATTTTTAAGTAAGAAATTAAGAAACAAATGATCGACATATTATGAAATAATAATTAATTCACAAATTAATTCGGTCGCTAATTACTCTTCATTGAAAAATGCGAGCACAGTTTTTTTCATACTTTTGAACTACCATGATCATGCGCATCTCAAATTGTAAAAACCAGTTGCTTACATCGAAAAAAAAAATAAATCAGGACTGAAAGGGATAAAGTGTTTCGATTCCTTTGGCCCGCTTAGTAGAATTTCTTCCGTCCAAACAACCAGAGGCAGGGGAGTCGGGGATCAAGTCAGACGTTTCACCGGCACTGGCGGGCTCTCGTGATGAAATATTGACATAGAACATCTATATTCACCGGCAGGTTCCCGTAAATTGGACGTTCGTGTTATTTCTTTGTTTGTTTTTTCGACGCAGAGCCTATATTGGTGTTCGAGTCGCTTCCATTTCGTCCATTAGAATTGGTCCGCGGCACGGGTGTATACAGAGCTCGACAGAGAGAGTGCACGTCACTCGAAGATCCTGAAACGCGAAACGTGAGCGAAATAGGCCGCTCGTCCGTTGTCTCATGGCGGCGCTCACAAAGCGGCGGCGCTGCGGTGTCTCTGAAGCTGTGCCCGCTTGAACAAAAGAAGTGGACTTAGCGAGGAAGAAGATTTCGAGAAAGAAGGAAGAGGTGATGAGATGGCGAGAGAAGACGACGACTTTCGTGGGGCAGCGCGACGAGGCACTCAGCATTGACTCCGAGATGCGATATTAAATTTCCCCGATGTAGACAATAATGACAAATGACCGTGCCTGGCGAAAGACGGGCGCCTTCTTCGTCGTTCGTCGCAGCACAAAAGTTGGCGAGGGGTGACGCACTCAGAACTATACGAGCGCCATATATCTGACGCGTGGCTGGCTTCGCACAATCGGAGAGTACGTATCTCCATGGAAGAAAACCATATGTCTCGAGCAATGGACGACGGGCTCGGGCGTTTTGCTTCTTTTCATCGCGGCAAAGAGCGACGACGATTGAAGGAAGCAAAGAATCCTTCGTACCGTGCCGAGTTGTTTCTTCGATGGTAGTGATTGCGTGTTCACCGTATGTACGCCTCGTAGAAGTCAGGGATGGATAGAAGGGAGGGGCGGCAGGCTACATTGGGTCAAGTACTCAAGGGTTAGTGTCACACTACCGGATGTGTCTTCCGTACATTTCTTTCCTTATAATTTCTTCCCCCTTTCGGCAGCTCAAAACGACTGCGCAAAACAGAAAAGCCAGGCTCAAAGGAAGCGTTCCTTTCGGATCACCATATAGCCATCCAGATCACCTGGAAGGCAATCTAAGGCTTTCTTACTTTGATGTGAGAGATTGGCTTGATTTTTCTTATTGGATTTCCGTCCCTTTTAATTTTTTGTGTTGCTTCTGTTGATGATGAGGTATTGCGCAAGATGAAATAAAATGTTTTGGATGATTCATCAAGGGGGTGGTTGGGTTACGTTGAACACTGGCGTGAATGGAAAATTATATGTTTTTTTGTAAGATTTTTGGGGTCCACCGTTTAGAGAAGCCTTGAAGCCGGGCGATGAGTGACCGTCAACTGATGCGTTTTACTGAACTTGAGAAAGAAGAATGTAGCCAGCAAAAAAAAAAATGGTAAAAACTACCAAAGTAATAGGGGAAGTACAAAAGATAATAGAATAACGAGTCCACATGAAATAAGCCCTGGTGTTTATTCTACAGAAACATTTATGGAATAATATTTCGGCGTCTAATTCTCAGATTCAGGCGTTTAAAAGACGGAGATTCGCGCATCTTCCGATGATTTTTTCCGTCACAACCACTCCCTATGGTTACGAGAGGAACCAAAGAAGAGCTTTCTGACATCAGGACAGCTGTTAAAGAGATTTGGCACGTTTTCTGAGCTTTCTTTCGTGAATTTTTGTCTAGCAAACGATAGCATCGCAGGCCATCGAATGCGAAGCCTACTTTCCGCACTTCGTAAATCTCTTCTGTGGTAAAGGGCGCGACTCTCACGGCAAGCAATAGATCAATCTCTCACGCTCTCTCTTTCATGTTCACGTGGTACGCAGCAATGCTATTTAAGCATGGGTTATGCGCAATAAATTTTGTTGCAGTGTGCAGTCAGCGCTTGTCCCGTGTAGTATTTCTTCTTAAGTCTCTCGTTTTTTCGCGCCGTAAAATTTACTATGAATGCTCTCTTTCTCTCTCTGTCTATTTCCCAAACATGTTTGGGATGTAGATTAAAACTTTCCAAACGCTCACCTGGACTTCGCAATCTTCAAGCTTTGACTCGGATAAGTCCTAGCTGTTTCGCGATGCAATATTGTACATAGCGTCCTGGGTGGTTCACGTGGTTCTGTCATGTATAAAAACAGGAAAAAAATATCGTATGAACGCGCCCTCTATATGCACTAAGCAAAAAACAAACCAATAGAGCCCTTATTCGCACAGCCGGCATAAGGCCAGCCCTGTCTGCTGCCCTGATCTTGAAAAAGAAATCCTTGGAATTACTCCTGCTCGCTTGTGCGAAGCCTCTGTTATTGAAGGCTGTGTAATGGCGCACAGAGTCCCGCAGTGCCTCGCCACTTGACAAGTGCGTTCGCCTTTTGAATCCGCTGCACTTTCAGAAAACACCCCCATCCAATCTTTGTACACTTTTTTCGTACGCAGGCCCTCCTCTGACTCGGGAAACTGCGGTGCCTCGTCGCCGCCCCATATACGGCCGCAAAACGTTTCGTTTCCCGTCGTAAACATCTGCTCCGAATGAATATTTTACTTAAGGAAACAAAACTGTGCCAATGTATGCCGTGATTCCTGGTCTCGCTGCCGTTCAGCTTGCGCCTGATGCTTAGGTAAACTTCAGAAGCGGGAAATAAGTACGTCTGAAAAAAAAAAAAAGAAAGGAAACCGTACTGCGACGCGTACGTTATTGAGTTCTGTTTGCGGTGACTGTTTAAACCCACATTATCATTGTTCTAAACACAATAAGTAATACTTTTAGACTGATTCCAGTACGAATTCCATTAGAAGGCATTCTCTCCTACGCCGGTATGCGCTGACGGGCAAGTATTAAATGGACATTGTATTTTGCCCGCAGTGTGCCTTCCAACAGTACCGAGGACTGGTGCAAAGGCTGTTAAAAGAGTTACGTTATCGTAGAAGTAGTGCAATACCGAATTGGCAGTTCGTTGGCGAGGCCGACCAAGTAGGGGCTTTTAGAAGAGTTACGACTAGATTCTGGACGTTAAGAAAAGCACTGTGTATGCGTGGTTAGTGTATACACGCATCCCTTCTCTATGTTCTCATAGTCGTACATAATCACTATTTTTTACCCTTTCCTTTTTCCCCTGTGCAGAGTAGGAGGTCATAGAGTCATAGCTCAGCCTGACGAGGCTAGCGTCATCACCTTCGACCTAATGTAAATACGCTCGCTTATATTTCGTTCGTTCTTTCAAGCGTACAACATTCCTTGGCTCGCAAATCTAGTTTTCATCACTGTCCGGCAGCCTTTGCCGCTTCTCATTCGGTGCGCTCCGTCGTCTGCAGTCGCACGTCACCGGCTTAGACTCGCGGAGGACAACGCATAATCTACAACTTGTTGGTACAAACTACACAGCATAGAGAGATCTGATAAATAGCCTCCTGACAGTTGCCGTCACACCGACTTAACAGGGATAGTCCCAACATCCAGTCATCCATCCGTAGAGGTAAAAACGGCTGAAATGTGGCATACACTTTCACAGAGCAGCGCACGCCCGTGGTAGACAAGTTAATAATACTAGGGGTGCGCGAATATTCGAAAGTTTCGAATATTCGTCGAATATTACATTGGAAACATTCGTATTCGATTCGAAAATTGTGTATTCGAAAAGTTTCGAATATATCGATAACTTCGAATATTCGAAAAATTCGAATATGCGGTTCGATTATCATGCATAAAATAACTCGTCTTCCACATTTCTGCTGCGTTCGTATAGCTAAAAACGTTGCCGAGACGAGCGATAAACATCAGTAAGTACACGGAGGCACGATATCTGCCTGCGACGAGCGCCCCAATACGTATGATTTATTGCTGGCGCATCTCCGACGTGCAGCGCTGTTTGGCGATCATATAACCATACATTTTCAATATTATGCGGCCGTAACGTGCCGCACTACCACTCGTTCAGTATGCAGGACCACTTCTGAAGAAAGACAGTGACCCATGTGACTGGTGGCGGACTGTGGGCACCTTCAGATACCCCAGTATGAGAAAGCTTTGCCCCATGTACCTCCCTATACCAGCCACTTTTGTTCCAAGCGAGCGTGCCTTTTCAGTGGCAGGGGGGGGGGGTTGTCTGTTAGAAGGGAGCGCCTGCTGCCTGATCATGTGGAGCAACTCATATTTCTTCATGATAACATCTAGTCATTACTTTAATTGTGTCGTGGTATTTGCTTGTGTTGTGATGTGCAGTGTGCTAGCCTGGACATTGTGTTCTGGAGATAGCAGTGTTTGTTGTGTTGCCAGTCAAGCTGTTAATGTTTTTTTGTTTTTTTTTCGGCATATAGCTACATGTTAAATAAAATATTGTTAGTGTGTAGGCATTTTTCCTTTTATATTCGATATTCAATTCGATATTCGAAGGTGGATATTCGTATTCGATCCGTATTCGAAAAATTTGGTATTCGCACATCCTTAAATAATACCCCACCAGTGTGCTGGTAGCTGGCTCCGTTCTCTGAACTGCACAGTAAGGTATCTGAATTAGTGAGTGCCAGAAATATATGTCGTCAAGAGCAGTATTCCTTTATTAAAGAAAAGCTCTCAATTCCTTCTTTTACGGGATATCTGGTCGGGTGCTCCTACTTGGTCAGTCTCCCCAGCAGACTGCCAATTTGGTGTTGCGCTATCTCTACGATAAACACATTGTAATCTGTTAATTAATCGCTGGGACTCGAAGTGCCACAAATATATAGGATATGATTATGAAACACATCGCAGTGATGGCTTTCGAATTAGCTCATTAATCGCTAGGTGTTCAAGCTGACGTATGTTTTGGGCCATGTTCGTGGCTAAACGCAATCAGACGCGGCTGTTTGCGATGCAGATACTGTCTGCCTGTACTATTGCTAGAGATGGGCTGATCAGCTGCGGTGTCATCTACAAAAGTCACGCTATAGAACAACGACGCTAGCAAAGCAAGCACATCAAACCTCGCGGCAGCAAACACAAACCATTATGCAAATCACTCAAAAGATATAGATTTCTTTAGGCGCCCCGCTGTTCGCATGCCTCGCCATCGCCGGCGGGTCTCTGCGCAATAGACCGATCTCACCGCGAGTTGCACTACGCCACCGCTGCCGCAGTGCATGCCGGTACTTAGAGTACTCGGTACGTTCAGCTGCATATAGCTGGTGCATCGGCGAGCTGCATTATCGAGCTTTAGGGGCCGTATTTGGATGAATCGCGATGGTTGGGTTCACGTGCTGCAAGCTGAGATGTTGCAACAGCAACCTGAAGCAAAAAGACTCGGATTTTACGTGTTTGCAAAGGTTGTCAAGCTCCGACAGGAATGTGTGCGACAGTCAACGAAGTCGGACGGAGCGGTAACTACCGCGCACTTTCAACGTATTGTTCACCGTGTTTGTGATAATGCATGGTAATTTAGCAACAATCTATTGCGTCATAACAAGCTTTCTGCGCTACTGATGTGCCGATCAGCGACAGCAAAACTTATACAACGTGTACTCGATCCCCTCGTCGGGGCGATCGCCGCCAGCGGTGACAGGTTGGATACAACGTGTTTTCCGGGCAAAACATAGATCGCTTAAATATATAGCGACACCTAAACCGACCTCTCTTCAAAAGCGATCACGACTGTGTCGTGTCTAGTGTGAACGATACCTGTGATACAAGCCAAACTTATGTTTACAGCTCGCGCCATGGAGTGCACGGCGAAAATTCGACCGTGCCGGCATCGCAGCCAACTTCGCCGCCGGGATTTCCTATTCTTTTCAAAATGTGATATTATCGCGAAGGCAGCGTAAAGCAGCAACAGCGGTAGCAAAGCTTAGCTTCTTATATAAGCGTAGGCGGCTCTTAACGTACGTATACATACCTATACATCGCAGCTTCGAAGCAGTATAGGCCTAGCGACGATATCGGCGCTGAGCAATCAGCTGAGGCTGCCGCCGCCGGCCTGAGCGGGCAACTGCTCATCCGCCACATTGTGTGTGTCACCAAAACCTCTTACTGACTCACTTATCCCTTGCGCAGCAGGAAATATTTTGCCGTTCATAAGATTTCCGTGACGTTAAACTTTTGCAAACGGCATGCGGCCAGTCGTCGCCCCGCGGGCGCGCTTCTAACCTACTTCACGGCGACCGTCTCATATTCAATCACGTTTAACGCATCACTGTGCTCGAAGTCCTGCGCTGACAACACAGTGTACGTGCATTGAAAGTACTGCTTGGACAAAAAAGAAGCGCAAAAAGCTTTCTTTTTTTTTTTTTCGTCCCATCGGGTTTTTTTTTTTTTCGTCTTCGTAGTCGCGGATAGCTCTACGTTTGGGCAAGTTATTTTCCGCACAGTGCAACTTGTATCGCTCTCGTGCTGACGTTCACTAAAGATTTTTGCTCTCATGACGACAGGAACATGATTTCTCGTCTTTATTTATTTTTTTTTTGAACTAATACATATTCAGCGAAGCGACGCGCGCCCATCAACACGACGAGACCGACCTGGTGACATGTAAACCTTGTCTACTCTTTTTTTTCTCTTAAAGCTAGGATATGCAGTGTAACCTGAAGTAAAATAACATACATGAGAGGTCCGGACACAGTTTAACACAGCGTTCAATTGTCTTCTGTGCCGAGGATTGATGCCAAACGACAATATACCTGAAGCACACAGCAAGCAGCCGCACCAGCAGCGCTCAGAGTACTCCAACTAAGATGGCGGCAGTGCCGCTGTCGGAAACTCGCGCATGCGCAAATCATCTGGTGAGATCGGTCTATTAATTTTACAGCGAAAGCTGTTATGAGATCATTTCAACGGCCGTTTTTGGCGCCGTAGTTGTCTGCCGCCGCCGCCGCCGGTGTCCGTAACCACTATCGCACGAAATAAGAAAAAAAAAAGGAAATAAGAAAAAATTTCCAGGATGGAACGAGGTTCGAACCTGGGCCCTCTGCGTGAGAGTCCAGTGTTCTACCTCGGGGCCATGCCGGTGCTTGAAACTGCGTTGCAAGAAGACCCTATACAGGCTTCATGTCGGGAAGGAACCACATTAACATGTAATGTAGTGTGGTAAAAGAGTAAAATAACAACCAGGCATCACGCAAACGCGAATTCTGTAACCGGGCGTCAAACAATGGAAATTGCGCAACGAGTGGGTTGTTCAGTGCTTCCAACCCATTACAAAGGCCTCTACGATAATTCTTCATCGTCATCAGCCACACCATCAACAAAGTGTACATAATGCCTTACAGGTGTTTAGCGAGTACCACGGTTCTCCGCAGAGTGACGAAAAATTGCATAGTGGCTGCTTCCCTACTTCACAAAAATTATGATGATTTATATCGTAGTGGGTTCCTGGCAAGTGCACTTCTATTGGTTGCCAAGGAAGCCCATAAAGCTCCCATGATCCATTTCCTCGGGGTCTCAATAATGTCAATTCCTTCTCTCTCTCGCTCTCCGTTTCTCCGGTTACGTATATTATAAAGTGTGGTGGGACAGTTAAATAACGACCGGGAGTCACACAATATGAATTACGTAACTAGTGGGTCGTTTAAAGCTTCCAACCCATTACAAAGGGGCCAGCCATAATTTTTCATCGTCATCAACCACCGCAATACCAAAGTGCACATAATGCCTCACAGATGGTACCTCGCTTCTCCGCAGAATAACGAATAATGTTGTGGTGGGTGCTTCCCAACTTCCCAAAAATTATGATTTGTGGCGTAGTGGGTACGTTCCTAATGTACTTGTATTAGTAGCCACAAGAGAGTTTATAACGGGCTCTAGAAATGCCGCTCTTCCAGCTTTCGCTGTGACTGTGCTGCGCTTTCCGCGCAGGCCTGGCGTTTTTTTTATTTAATGCCTTCGCACCATTGTCCCCTTACACCAACACTGCCGCTTTAGAGTGTCTTTCATTATGCGCGTTTTGAGAAAGCCTTGTGTCTTAATAAGAACTTGTTGTTGGGCGAGTTGGTGAGTACTTGACATCGTGGTTTAGCGCTAAAAAAAGACAGACACATGTGAGAGACAGGACAGGCGCTACTAACAACTGGATTATTGCAAGGGTTGCAATGGAATAAATACCACGCTGGTGCGCAGACGTGACGAACGCGTAACAAGACGTCACCACTTATCAGGCTACAGGCATGTGGCATCAAAAAGCCTAATCTCATTCCTATACAAGCAGATAGATGTGTCGCTAACACAGTTAGTACCTTTTTTCTTTATATGATACGCGTCCCAGAGTTCGCGGGCTGATTTGTTCCAGCTTCTTCCTAGAATCTTAGCCTCTCGAAATATCGGCTCACACATGCATTTTCGGCAGTGGGACGAAAGATGGGCCCCATCTACTTTCTTTAGATTTTGCGCATGCTCCCTTAACCGGTCATTAAGGCATCGGCCTGTTTGCCCTATGTACGACTTACCGCAAGACAGCGGTATGTCATAGACCACTCCTTGCACGCATTTCACAAAGGGCGAGGCATGCTTCTTTGAGCACCCTTTCTTCTTGCAGCCCACCTTTGTTGTGCGAGGGCACAGCTGTGCAAGCCTGTTAGGCGCCGAAAAAACAAGCGGGACCCCATGCCTATTGGCAACCTTCTTCAGGTTGTGCGAAACCTTGTGCACATACGGCACAACTTCAGGTTTCTTCCCCGGTGCTCCCTCATCCGCTGTTTTTTGCTTGGCGCTGCCCTTCAGTTTCGGAGTAGGGCCTCAGCCGCCGCCACCAAGACCGGTCCAGGGAAACCCGCCGACAATAGTCTTTCCAATTGTTTCACAAAGGCCGCTTCTACTACATGTGAACACGACTTTCGCAAGGCCGATTCCAGGCAGGATATAGCGATGCCCCTCTTAACAAGCTTTGAGTGGGCAGAGTCATAGGGTAAGAGTTCCTTTCGTGCCCTAGGGGAATACATCCAACATGTGTGACTCTTACAAAAGCGCAAATTAAGATCTAAAAACTGCAACATGTTACTTTGGGGCAGCTCTCGCGTGAACGATAAGCCCTTTCCATGCTGTTTGAAAAGGTTGATCACTAGGTCCACCTGGTCTCGGTACGGCACTGTGCTACTGTCGCTTAAAATAATCAAAAAATCGTCCATGTATCTAAAAACTTTTTTAACCTCATGGCTTAGAACCCGCTCAAGGCATTGGTCAATGTTAGCGAGAAAAATGTTGCATAAAATTGGCGCCACGCACGACCCGATGCAAATTCCCTTGTCTTGCAAAAATTGTTGTTCATTAAAAGAGATAAAAGTGTTCCCGAGGTAAACGTCTAAAAGGGTTAAAAAATTCTCTACCGTGAGACCTGCGCTGTTTTGAAAGGGAATTACACCATTCTCTTCTATGCACGCTCGCACGGCAATAAAGAGGTGGGCATGGGGGACGGAATAGAATAAGTCTTCAACATCAATAGAAAAGGCTTTGCCAGAGCACTCGTTATCCTGAAGGAACTTTACAACCTCATCAGAATTTCGGGTATAGAAGGGATCCTTTATCTGGAGGCTGGTAAGTGTACGTAAAAGGAATTGACTAACATTTTGTTGCCAGGTGCCTCGCTCACTTACGATCGTCCTGAACGGCACTTCCGGTTTGTGCGTTTTTGCACTGAAAAAGACTGTCAACGTGTTACCTTTACTTTCCTTTATTTCTTTAGCTAGTTTTTCTAGATTGAAACTTTTGCAAAGTTTCGCTACGCTAGCTTTTGCTTTTGACACACTCGTCTTGATGGGAGTGAAGTTTTTGTTTAATGCCTGAATGGCTTTTTCATTGTACACTCCATGCGGTAACACAACAAACCCGCCGTCTTTATCGGCCTGTAGCAAGCACAAAGACGGCGGGTTTGTTGTGTTACCGCATGGAGTGTACAATGAAAAAGCCATTCAGGCATTAAACAAAAACTTCACTCCCATCAAGACGAGTGTGTCAAAAGCAAAAGCTAGCGTAGCGAAACTTTGCAAAAGTTTCAATCTAGAAAAACTAGCTAAAGAAATAAAGGAAAGTAAAGGTAACACGTTGACAGTCTTTTTCAGTGCAAAAACGCACAAACCGGAAGTGCCGTTCAGGACGATCGTAAGTGAGCGAGGCACCTGGCAACAAAATGTTAGTCAATTCCTTTTACGTACACTTACCAGCCTCCAGATAAAGGATCCCTTCTATACCCGAAATTCTGATGAGGTTGTAAAGTTCCTTCAGGATAACGAGTGCTCTGGCAAAGCCTTTTCTATTGATGTTGAAGACTTCTTCTATTCCGTCCCCCATGCCCACCTCTTTATTGCCGTGCGAGCGTGCATAGAAGAGAATGGTGTAATTCCCTTTCAAAACAGCGCAGGTCTCACGGTAGAGAATTTTTTAACCCTTTTAGACGTTTACCTCGGGAACACTTTTATCTCTTTTAATGAACAACAATTTTTGCAAGACAAGGGAATTTGCATCGGGTCGTGCGTGGCGCCAATTTTATGCAACATTTTTCTCGCTAACATTGACCAATGCCTTGAGCGGGTTCTAAGCCATGAGGTTAAAAAAGTTTTTAGATACATGGACGATTTTTTGATTATTTTAAGCGACAGTAGCACAGTGCCGTACCGAGACCAGGTGGACCTAGTGATCAACCTTTTCAAACAGCATGGAAAGGGCTTATCGTTCACGCGAGAGCTGCCCCAAAGTAACATGTTGCAGTTTTTAGATCTTAATTTGCGCTTTTGTAAGAGTCACACATGTTGGATGTATTCCCCTAGGGCACGAAAGGAACTCTTACCCTATGACTCTGCCCACTCAAAGCTTGTTAAGAGGGGCATCGCTATATCCTGCCTGGAATCGGCCTTGCGAAAGTCGTGTTCACATGTAGTAGAAGCGGCCTTTGTGAAACAATTGGAAAGACTATTGTCGGCGGGTTTCCCTGGACCGGTCTTGGTGGCGGCGGCTGAGGCCCTACTCCGAAAACTGAAGGGCAGCGCCAAGCAAAAAACAGCGGATGAGGGAGCACCGGGGAAGAAACCTGAAGTTGTGCCGTATGTGCACAAGGTTTCGCACAACCTGAAGAAGGTTGCCAATAGGCATGGGGTCCCGCTTGTTTTTTCGGCGCCTAACAGGCTTGCACAGCTGTGCCCTCGCACAACAAAGGTGGGCTGCAAGAAGAAAGGGTGCTCAAAGAAGCATGCCTCGCCCTTTGTGAAATGCGTGCAAGGAGTGGTCTATGACATACCGCTGTCTTGCGGTAAGTCGTACATAGGGCAAACAGGCCGATGCCTTAATGACCGGTTAAGGGAGCATGCGCAAAATCTAAAGAAAGTAGATGGGGCCCATCTTTCGTCCCACTGCCGAAAATGCATGTGTGAGCCGATATTTCGAGAGGCTAAGATTCTAGGAAGAAGCTGGAACAAATCAGCCCGCGAACTCTGGGAGGCGTATCATATAAAGAAAAAAGGTACTAACTGTGTTAGCGACACATCTATCTGCTTGTATAGGAATGAGATTAGGCTTTTTGATGCCACATGCCTGTAGCCTGATAAGTGGTGACGTCTTGTTACGCGTTCGTCACGTCTGCGCACCAGTGTGGTATTTATTCCATTGCAACCCTTGCAATAAACCAGTTGTTAGTAGCGCCTGTCCTGTCTCTCACATGTGTCTGTCTTTTTTTAGCGCTAAACCACGATGCCTTGTGTCTTGTACTCTCTTTCGTTTATACTCTCTAGCAGAGGAAAGCAGACCGGATATTGCGATCTGGCTAACATCCCTGCATTTCACTTTTTTTAACACGAAAGTGTTTTATGCCGGGGTCCAGCAAGACTTTCATGACGCATTTCCGTCACAGAATTACGTAAGCAAAATGAATGCCATCAGGTGGCAGAGAAAGAAAACTATAAGAAAAAGTTCCGTTGCCGGGAGTCGAACACATGACCTCTCGGTCCGCGACGATGGGTGGCGGGCGTTTAGCCCACTGTGCTACGGCCAAACACATTACGGAGGCTGCATGAACGCACCTTTTATCTTTCACACTTTCCTCTCGCAGCGGTCTTTGGTGGATGGATGCTATGAGTGTCCCTTTTATAACGGGGCGGTGACAGAAGTGCCACCAGGCTCGAAAAAACAAAAAACAACAAACGCACCGTTGCTACGACCGTCCCGTTCGGCGCGTTTCCAATAGAAGTTTAAGTTTTGTCAACGCTTTTACACACCGTGACGTGGCGGCTTTAGCAAAAGCCGCGCTCATAGCATCGATCCCTACAGGGAACCAGCGCTGGAGTTTCCGTGCCGCCCTGGCGGTCAAAGCGCGCACTTCTCAGGCGCTCCCGCGGACGACACGCACAAGGATGGCTACTAGCGAAGGCGGTGCGGGCACTGAACGCCGAACAAAAAAAAGGAGGCCGACGGTTACTGCAGCGTATATAAGTGTCATAACTACGTAGGAATGAGAGGTGATATATCTTTCTACATCTTTCCTGCGAAACCATACGAGCAAGAACGGAGGCAACGTTGGATACAAGCTGTCAGGCGAGCGGAGTAAGTTCGGTCCTCTCTGGCGGCGTCGAGCTGGGGTCTAAAGCGAATTTCGCGTGTTTCATTGTTTTATACAACAGTGAAGACGGCCACCTATGGGAGCACTTGAGGCACGTCAGTTGACGACGTTGCATCGGCTAAGTTATTGAGCTCGAGTGCTACCGCTGCGACGTGCTTGCAGGCGCCGTCGCTGCCGGCCTTGCAGGAACAGGTGGCCCCACTTATCAGGCGCTGAGACGACAACTAGAGGCGAACACATAAAAACTGCATTAAGTAAACGTACACAAGTTTTCGTTCGAAATGAAAACATGTAGTGCCAGCGTTGCGATCACGCACGGAAGTCAGCTCGCTGTACGATTAAACCAACTGTGCGATTTACTGCGTACAGCTTCGCGCTTATTTTACACAACTACACGCGCCGTAAAGAAACAGGACAGGAACACGCGGTAATAACCGATCTAGCATCAAATGCTCGCTTACCTGAAGTGTGACATCGTAGCTGGCTTGGTGTACTTGCGAGTGGCATTTCGCTGCAACTTGAGAATCGCTGTCACGGCACGACACCGTCTCTTCCACATCGTACACGTATTTCGCCTTGCACAGCTTCGCCCCGTTTTCAAGTGCCTTTCTGCGGAAGTGGTCCTCAGGCCATGTTATTTTACTAAAACCATAGCGGAGCACAACTGGCGCCATAGCTGTCGACAACTTAAACAAGCACGGGACCGCGAACCCGGGAACCACGCTAGCGGGTTTACGCAGGCTAGAGTCACTGGAAAAATTTCAGAGTATCGCATCTGTTTTCCGCGCGCCGCCGCCGACGCGATTGGCTTACTCGCATCACGTGGCCTCTCGCCGCCATATCCCTTCCAAGCGCTTTGCGTGCAGGCGCGTTCAATGCAGAGCGTGGCCGGACATTTAGCAGTACCACGGTCCCTAGAAGTACTTCGCATTTTTAAACGCGCCTTGCAGACAGGGGCGTAAGAATTTTTTTCGGGAGGGGGGGGGGGCACCTTCTTGATCAGAAGTGGGGGCCTGGCAGGCAGATGTGGTCGAGTGGAATTTCGTGCTATGTATGCCACGGGAAAAAAATTTGGGGGGGGGGGGGTGCACGGGCCGCGGTGTGCCACCCCCTGGCTACGCCACTGCATGCAGATTCCAGAGAGTAGCTCACCAGCAATCGAACGTTACTGGTGAGCTACTCTGAGAATCTCGTTAATTTTTGCATGCCGTGTGGGAAAAATTAATGTCAAAGAGCGCCGTTCTGCGTGGCTGCATATAGTCGGTCGGAATGAATTCGCCCCCCTCGAAGAACACACCTTCCTACAGTGAACTACACAAACTTTGCGGGAAAAGATCACATGCGACAGGATACTTCACCTTTTCGGTTCGCTATGGTCAGCGATATTGAAAACAATACATACCTTTCTATTTGCTCGGCTGTTTATATCTCGATCTGTTGAACAGATTACGTATGCTATTCGAGTTATAAGCGTGTCACGCACGAGAGTGAAATTGAAGGTTTATTAAAATAATAACTGTTTACTGGTATACCTTGAAGGCAATTGTGGCATGACCATTTGCCATTGCGCAAAACAGAAGCGTGGCACTCTGTTGATAAACTTGGTATAAGGCAATGCTATTAATCGCATTTTTAAATTAGTTGCCAAAAAAATGTTGCTAATGCTGCATTGCGTCGAGCGTACCCCTAAAATACTGTTTAGTGGGTGAGAAATAGCCACAGCAAAAAAAAAAAAAATAAAAAAAAGCAGATCCCACGCATTGCAGGAGTCGATTTTATGCTTTAAAAATTTCCCGGATGTGCTATTTCTGATGAAAAGAACATAAAGCACTGTGCCGACGAAGTTTTAATGAGAGTGCATTATGAAAAAAAAAAGTGCCGCAATGAAGAAACCGAACCCCAGCTGTTTATGCGCTGGCAACGCAAAAAAAAAAAACTGTTTGTCGGAACACAGCAAAATATTTGCAAATGCACTGCAAAGTTGGGAATATTGAGGAGAAAAGAAATAGTAAATGAAACAATTAAGTAGTGATGTCAATAATTTTCGCTGGCCTATTTTCTACGTATCGCAAGATAAGACGCACCTTACCTACCGCACGCCGATTCGCCCAAGCGTTTGGCTGCTGGCGTTCCGAATCAAGACATAAATACGTCGCGCACAACTTCCAATTACCGTACACACACAACTTCTATTACACTACACATAACAATGACTTGAACAGCAAGCATGGTGCGCAAGCAAGGTATGTGTCAGCGATCAGTCGAAGGACGCAATGTTAAATGTTCTCGATGTTGTTCGATAACGTTCTCGAGTGCAGTGAACCTGAACACCGACTGCAAAGCTAGCGCAAACAGTCAAGATTCACCAAATGTCGAAGTAAATGGCATCTCGCACAATGTCACTGCGCTAATGCAACTATGTTTTCAGCTCCGGACCTAGCGAATACACCCGCGCGTGACACGAAAAGAGACCGATGAAGCCATGAAGCGAGTTCGCGAGCACATGGCAGCATTCGCCGCACGTTTAATTAGTTACACCGCTAACCGCGCAGTCGATCCATAACTGTAGATGACTCTAAATCACTTCTAATATCCTCTTGAGTAAACACACACACATAATGCCGTTCCGCTGAGCATAACACAGCACCGAGGCGAAAAGATCGGTCACTTCTCGACACACGCTAGCGACGCGCCGAACGGTCTGGAAGGGAAGTGGCCGCCGCCGCCCAATGTTGCCCGCGTGCAGCCTACCTTTGCGGTACTCTGATTTTCCAGTGACTCTAACGCAGGCGCGCTCGCCGCGGCACACTGCGAAAAATATATAAAGCTTTGCAAATTTTCTTCAGTATTCTTTCGCTTGATGGCGCTAGCTGAATGAGCATTCGCAGAACCTTGTTAATGTTTTATTTTCTCTCTCTCAGAAGCTTGAACCGAAGTGAAACGACGCGCACAGCTGAAACATATGCGAGCTGCAACAAATGTCGTCGGATCGAGCGGCGGACTTATGCCGCGACTTCCCGCCAGGCGCATTTTTTCGGCGCGCCACCTATCCAGCGCTGGTCTCCCATCAAACAAAAATTGGCCGCGTATCTGCGTGCTTCGCTGCAAATGTCGTCTAAAGACGATAGAAGAGGCGCTGCGTGAGATATGGCCGCCATCTGGCAATACGTCGGGAACATGAGTGCTGTGTTGCGGACTGGCGGTCCCGGCGCAGCAGCAGGCGAAGACCGGCGGTGACCAACGCGACCGGCGGGGACGCCAGCCAGCCCGAACACGCGGTTTGGCGCGAAGCGCTGAAGCAGAAGAAACGTCCGCACTCAACGAGTACTCTCCACACACTCTTTTATTTACACGTCGCCTGGCTAAAACAGGAATGCCAGAGCGGCGCCCCATGGTATTTGTACAGTGCAATACAGAACCGAAACCGAAACACAACAATGAGCTCGTGCAGAGGGCACGGAGGAAGTCAAGTTTAACGCGCAGTCGCATTTTCAGTGCATCTTAAGAAACTAAGGTCTTTAGAATTACGTATGTATGCATTTTCTATTAAAGGAACACACCACCTAATACTTACCTAGTGATGTTGTGCCTCAGATATGCGTAATGTTTGCTTTTTGATCGACAATGTACACAAGTATGAAATTAGTCGTCCGTTCAAGATGGCTGGCCCTTGGGCAAGTGGTTCAACTTTGGCCGAGTGGCTGAATCGAGTGACGTGCCGACAAACAGGAAGACAGACCAAAATTTCTCCGTTTAAGTATCCCAAGAAAGACTATCGTCTTTAATAGCTCTCTGACGCTCCCTAGCTCTCGCACTGCGTTCCCCGCACGCCCTGACAGAATTAACGGCCAGGCCAGGCTAGAGGGAAGAAACGATGTTCGTAGCGTTTCTTTTCGCGTTTCACGACGATTTGAAGGTGTGCATATTGAGTATCAGTGTTTATTATGTGCATGTTGATGCCATCTTCGCGCGGGTTCACCATACGCGGTGTGCAGGCATATCTTGACAACTTCAGCTAGCGCAAGGGTTAAATCATGATCATTGGCGATAGTCGTCGGTACGGAGATGTGCCACTAAGCGTCAACGTAGGTGCGTCCACATAAGCGGTGCTATATCTACCAAGCAACAGTAGACATCGTACAAGCTCTCCATATATCAATGCACCATAAACAATCAACTGGTTCTGTGACGACACGTTTCACTTTCGTGTTGTACCGATTCCTATGACGGAGGGATCAGCCATCTTTTTTTTATTTATATCTTGCACCCTTTTCCTAGCGCCGGTTAGCCAATCAGTCTCACACTCGTCAACCTACCTGCCTCTTCCTCATCACTTAGCTCTCACTCTGTTTTACGAGTATTACGTAACCTGACAATCGCGTCTCTCAAAAGCCTTCGTTCACCGGCGGTATCCCGTAGTCCGGCTTTCTCCCTCGCCAAGCATGTCGTTCTCCCGGGCAGCCATCCTCTCAGCGCGAGCGCCTTCATCGATCGCCACTCGGCCAAGCCGCACATATTTGCAGTGCCGGTGCCGAAAGGCTGGGCTACCTTGATCCGCGCCTGCGGCAAAAAATTCGCGCCTCGTTAAAGCTTTATGGAAATTCACGCGCAGTTCTTGTTTTGCTTTGTTTTCAGTGTAAGCTGCTAGTCTCGTTATTTTACGTGAAGCACATATCGGCTTTCGCATATATTTGAATGGCGATCTCGTTATCGCTCATGGTGCTCAATTTACATAACAAAGCGCGTTCGAGAACAGCTCATCGCAGGGTGGCAGCGTGACCACCGTTTTCTAGGCTACATACATCAAAGGAAGTGTCGTTATTTCGGGCTGCCATCACTCTCAGCCCGCAACCCCTCATTCATGCGCTTTGCATTAATAGTACCTTTATCACATTTGCATTTCCTGGTAGCTGATAGCGAAGCTCCCTGCCTTGCTTCCTCTGATATGCAATATTTATTTCTAAACACATCTAATGAAATGATGAGCAAGAGTGGCCAAAAGGCTAGCTGGCAGCGATGCTGCTTGCTACAGCGAAAAGTTAGCGCTTTAACGAATGATGACGGCGTTCCTAATTGCGACATGCTGCTCCTAAATGTTAATAATAGTTTTAGCTCCCTAAGTAGCGTTTATAACAACACAGACTAAAAAGTAGGCTTAACTTGTCGTTGCGATGCTAGATGTCTGGCCTTCAAGGAAACATTCTTCTCGTGAGAGAGAACGTGAAGGGGGAGGGGGAGAGTGGTGATTTACGCTTAAGCTCTTCCTCTTCTTAGCGTTTTATGATACGGCTATCTGCTTGTTAGTTCTCATTGATGTGATAGTTTTAGGCGCAAAGGTTCATTGATATTAATCTACATTAGGTGATAAAGATAACCACTGTCACTCGATATAAAAAAGCGCGGCCTGTTGCGTCGTTCTGTGCCACACGGGCACATGTGGGAACTGCGCGCTGACAGTTACGCCCGCAATGCACCAGGGGACGTAAAGCGCTACTACACATAACCAAACATTTTGTTTATCGAGTGCCTAACGTTTGGAACACGATCGGCAGATTTGACTATTTTTGCAGCTAAATCGAAATGATGGCATCTTCTCCGATGGTATCTGTGCGGTGGTGCTACTCCATAATTTAGAAAAAAATAAGTGGTTATATTTTTAAAGCACGTAAACTTTTAGCGATTGCATATTGAAATTATTCGTTTATTATAGCCAAAATGTGACCATTCCGGAATGAGTTCCCATTTCGTGTTGGCTAAGTTACAGGAGAACAGATGTTTTGCTGTCCACCTGAATTAATAGAGAAGCGTGATCTCGCAACGTTTACGTTGTGTTATCGGGTTTCAAGTATGGATTCTCGACGAAAGCATCAGACACGAAACAGCTCCCTCGGTCATGCGCAACTCCAGATGGCAGGAGCACGCAACCATATACGACTATAGCCAATGCGGGCCGTCGCTCCGGCAAAGACGCCGATCCATCGCCTCACTGGATCCTGTCGAGATCGCCAATGGCATCGCGGGACCGGCTGCGCTCATACTCACGGACCGCTTGCTTGTTTGCGGCAGCGCTGGGCGAAACGAAGGACGGAGAGATAGCCGTCAGAGGCGTTCTCAGATTGAGACAGCCGATCAACGCAGGCGGCCTCCGAATCCGCATTCGTTTTCTCTTCAGCGAGCTGCTGCGTCTGCTTCGCCAGGCGCATCCCTGCGTGGCTGGCTGCTATCGGGAAGGTCTCCGTCGAAAGCTCCCAACCCCCGTATCAATGCGTCAAGCGCTTTTGATCCTATATGGAATTCAAGTTCACGTTCTTTCTTTCTTTCTTTTTCATTCTTTGATATATTTCGTGGCTGCGTTTGTTACTGTTTGTACTGTAACCACCAGCTAGGTTGTTCGTCTTCATTTTAGCTGCATTCGCCATTTTTCTCGTTCTGATACCCCCCCCCCCCCCCCCCCCCAGCACAAACAGGGAGGTTGACGCGGTGCGTCGCCGATGATGGAAAAAAAGCGGCCCGCCTTTTTCACTCTAGGCCTTTGAAAGCCAGGTCATGTCCAAGCTGGGAGGTAAGCAACGCGAGAAAGGCGGAGGACGTTCAATTTCGTGATCTCTGGAATCTGCTTCAGAAGAAAGATTGCGGTACTCTTTTACCATGTAGTGTGGCAATTTCATTTTTTTTTTCTCGCGCCTCTTTCTTACCGACACATCAGTTTCTCAGGCGTCATTCGAACTTAGCCGTACAAGTCTCTTTGAAAATGAATTACTTAGGGCCAAAAAAATTGCCAAAATATTTATAGGCGTCGTGCCGTGCCCAGAGACAGAACAATAGGCCAGCTTTCAGAGACATTCAGTGTCTCTTTTTCGCAGTACAATGCGTCACGACATGACCTGTAACTCTTGCCAGATTTGTCTGTCAGGTTCTGCACACTTCGTAAAATCCGGTTTCAGCTGAACACATGAAGGCACTGCGAACCCTTGCTTAGAAAGCAGCGTAAATAGGGCACAACGTAAAAAGGGAAATTGAAAATTCAATAATTATCTCAGAAGCGCTTCTTCTACAAAAATAGAGATAAATAAGAGCATACCACATACAGTGCCACGGGTTCGATGGGGCCCGTGGTACTGTGTGTACTGTATGAACCGGTCCCCTGAAATATTGTGCCTTAATGTGTGCCTTATACACACACACACACACACACACACACACACACACACACACACACACACACGCACACACACACACATATATATATATATATATATATATATATATATATATATATATATATATATATATATATATATATATATATATATATATATATATGTGGCACAACTTCCATAGCGATCGTTTGTGTCATATATATCCAAATCTTTCTTTCTCCCTCCTTCAGAAGCGTTAGTGCCGCGTGTGATGCGTTCGTCTCCGCGTGCGTACGTGCCACGAAGCCAGGCGCTGGCTCCCTCTGTCCATCCATCTGGTTTGGGCCCCTCTGCATGGTCTCGCGCCGTCCTCGTTCATCCTCCTCTCATCCTCTTCCCATTCTCCTACTAAGCATCCAGCGCGTTAACTGGCAGTTTGACGCGCGGCCAGCGGTGGAAGGTGAGGCCTTCGTTAGCGCCCTCCCTCGAACATTAATTTGGAATCCCTGACACTTTCATCCTCTCCTCCGCGTTATTCTCCCTCGCATGCCGTAATTTGTCCGCGCTTAAGCTGTGCGCGTGCGGTGGCGGTGGCGGCTTAGGGCGCGCACTTGTTTTGTGATAACCTGCTTCTATGGGAATGCGCAAACCGGCAGGACATGGAATTTCTTTTCTTTTGTGTGTTGCTTCAGATATTTCCTTCTCTAAGTCTTGACGTTACTGATCATGGCTTATACACGGAAACACTTTATCAAAACCTACTTTGTGAAGAATCTATACTAAGACTTTTTTAAATGCGCGGTAGATGTGAAACACTTGCACTAAAGCGTTGCGTTCTACAACGTTGGACATACCGGGTGCAATGATGTACCAAGTGATGGCTGACCTCTTCTCTTTAAGCAAAAATATTAGCTTTTTATAGCTCACCAAGGGGCCATCATTTCCCTTGCATTCATTTCACAAAATATCTGTTGGGCTGGGTGATAGGTGAAGAAAATTTCTTGCTGGGCTAGTTGTTTCTTGATCTTAAACACTGGATAGAGCGGATTGAACACCGGGCAGAGAAATACTACTGATGCGCTTGTCATGTGCATCAGTGCTCTATGTACGCTCTGTGTCGAATCCGCGCTATCCAGTATGTAAGATGGGTAATAGCTTCCATGCTACTCCGGTCCAGTGGTAGAGGCAGTTGTATACCACCTAACATGGACATGTTCGGGCTCGCAGTCGCAACGCTCCCGTCCCCTACTGTAAGCCGGCCACCGCTACAGTGTCATGGCCGGCTATGACCACTGAATACATGTTAACAGATATTACACAAAACATTGCTTCAACTGACACAACGCATGTCATAATGCTGCAGAGCAAAAATGCAATGCCTTCAGCAGGATATTTCGTAACTCGCACATTACCAGTAAGCGAACATGCATGGCAGAATTTAGGTGACCATAGTAGTGGAGATTCTGCCTCGGTGGTGCAGTGGTTACGGTGCTCGGCTGCTGACCCGAAGGTCGTGAATTAGATCCCGGTCATGGCGGTCGCGTTTTGATGGAGGCGAAATGCTAAAGGCCTGCGTACTGTACAGTGTCCGTGCATGTTAAAGACCACCACAGAGCCAAAGTTTCCCTAACCCTCCGCTACAGCTGCCTGATAATCATATCGTGGCTTTGGTGCGTAAAACCCCAGATATCATCATCATCACCACCACCATCATCATCATCATTATTATTATTATTTTTTTTTTCGAAAGTCTTTATTATTATTATTATTGCAGTAGCGGAGGGGAATGAATGCCTCGAAGCATGACCGAAACATAACAGCCTGTGTAATAGGCATAGACTCACAGCACACTTCTTAGAGTAGATGTGAAAACACCTGAGTAAAAAGTACTTCGCACCGTTCGCGAGCCAGAAAAACTCCTTCACTGCCACTGTGCCGTTGTCCTTGTCTTGCGTACTGTTGGCTATTTGCTTCAGTAATCTGCTGCTTCAACAGCCGTGGTTCCGAGCATCTCATTTTAAGCGATGCATCTCAATCAGAGCGCGTTTGATTTCGACAGACAAAACGAAAGCGCTAAAAAACAAAGCTTGAAGCCGCGGTGATTTCCATTCGCTTGCCAGACGCCCTCGTTGCGTATCTCGTCATGGCCCTCTCCACTGCAATGTTAACGGCTCTTACCACGGCTTTACGACGACGAAGGCGTCGGCTGCCAACGCTTGAATTTTACGAGCACCCTTGAGCGCCACCATCGCCGCCCGTCCTGCGGATACTTAGAGCACAAGCTGCCTTTCGCGGGCTCAAAATGCGCGTGCCCGAACGCCACGAGATAGTTGCAGGCCCTGGGGCCGGCCCTTAATGAAGGGCTATTCAGGTCCCCTCCTGCCGCTCGGTAGGAGGTCACCGCTCACCGGTAGGGGACTGTAATCAGGGCTGTGTCTATCAGGAACAAAAAAAAAGATAATTTAGTTCGATCGGCCCTCACGCCGCCTGTTTCTTTCATGTTCTATCCCGTCACACAACCCCTAGCCCATTGATGGGCAGGCAGAGTGTAAGACGTAGGAGGCAAATACGCTAGAGCAAACCGCGTCCCTTGTGGGCTCATCATGTCACGACCTTACTAAAGGAACATGTAACAAAAGGACCGATAACAGGGCTATTCAGTAAAGATCTCTTACTGCAGGGCAATGCCATCAAGGGGAAAAAAGAAAGGTCGAAAAGGAAGCTATCTCGCAACTGTGTTGTGCTGTAGAAAAATGGGTGCGTAGTACATGGAGCACCGAATAGACATAAATCGATAAGAAAAAAACATCTAACTTTCCGCTGCCGCCCCAGAAGCGCCGCCCGATTACTCCCCAAATCCAATCTAATTCATTAATTTACTCAGATATTGAAAATAGTAGCGATACGATGCAGGCCTGTTTTTAGAGAGCCCAGCAAATATTTGACGATAATAATTTAGGTACTATATTGCGTGTACCTGAACAAGAGATAAAAATGTTGTATTGTAAAATTCTGCTTTATCTTTAAATTTGACCGCACATTTGATTTTACTTGTGTCTGAGTGACATTGTTCAATATAGAAGACGCTTTGCTTTTTCCTTACTTACGCTGCCGTGCGAAACATTATTTCCCTAGCGAGATAGAGAATTATTAAGTCACACAACACAGAGAAAAACAGTCATCAAAATTAATATTATTCAATTAGCTAGGCCTTTATTCATGCTTGCAGCCGGCTAGCTACTGAAGTAATGTCCTGTCAGTATACAATTTGGTTATTGTTTCTAAAGAATAAATATTTGTGGTCACTCACAAATATTAAAGGAGAGCTATGTGGCGGACTCGTATCGTGTGCCATTAATATTCTTTGTCCAGATTTTGTCCCAGGCTGTCTTAACGGGGTAATTGTGAAATAAAATCAAATTATCCTGCAGCGCACACAAACGGCATTACCATTAGATGCGATTGTGGGGCTTAATTTATGTGATGCACCTATAAAGTTTCATTAAACTAGCTTCAGTATGAGGCCGAGTGGTTTAGGCTGCTGTCGGTTTTGCATGGGCATGAAGCACGCGTTAAGAATTTTTGCAAATCCCTGATTAGTATTTAGTTCTTTGACATAATAATGTCCATCTGCCACTTATGGTACATTCTTGTGAAAATGTAACGGTAGTCTTCCCGCTTCAGTAGATGATGCCTGCTTAGAGTTCATTCAGGTTAAAAAAAGAACAGGTGAAGCTTTTGGAATTACTACCGCATGGTTAGTATACAGTTCGCACAGGTATACTCCCATCGTGGTAGCTTGACGGCTAACGTTTTTCGCTGCTAAGCTCGATGACGCGAGTTCGATTATTGGCTAGGCGCCTGCATTTCGATGAAGGTGATAAGCAAAAAACAACCATTGGCTTAGATTTACGTTCTTCTTAAAGAATACTTGGGGATTGAGGTTAGTCCAGAGTCCCCTACCACGGTGCGCCTCATAATCATACGCTGGTTCTGGCACGTAGAACCGCCCGAAAATTTTTAATGGATGTTGTTTGAACTAAAACCTTTAATCAAAAAGGCCACAGCGGCCGCGTTTAGGAGTAAGTTTCCAAACCTGAAATCTTTCGATTCTCGGTTCTCAGTGACTGCTGCTGCTCTTCCTGATTAGCAACTTCTCACAGTTGCACACAGCTCATGCCTTCCAGCTTACACGAATTCGTTGATAATTTTTCTGTCATTTACATAAACGGGAAGTCTGGTCGATGTACTTTAGTCATCTTTTTTTTATGTCATGTTTTTTTCTTAATTGTGTAAAGGGGCACTAAAGTGAAACAATAAAAAAGTTCAGTGTGATAAATGATGCTCGCAAAATTCTAGTGCCGTTGAGTTCAGCACCACAGGCTCATTATTAGTTAAAAAAAATCACTGTAAAAAATTTAAGTTTTAAATTTCCCGCCAAAATCTCCGATGGTGACGTCAAGAATTTCAAGGTGTTCTTGCGCATTTTCGCCACATTGGCTTAACGAAATTTCCTGACACTCGGTATGTTAACTCTATGGCTCCCTCAGAGGACAATGTACTTAATTTTTTTTTTCGAATAGAGACTACGTAGGCCCTATTAGACGCCTTCAAAAGCTATGACGGCGAATGGTGCCGTAACTTCAAGATGGCGTCGTCACCCGCATTTTACTTTGACGCGTTTTCCTGCTTACCGAGCGTGTTCTCGCATTAAGCGCGATGTTTTGGGTATCGTGAAAAAAAATGTACTAATACGAGAAAAATCGTTTTTGTCTTTAGTGTCCCTTTAGAATTGTGAGCATGGCTTCAGCTGTTTATGCACGGCATGGCTGCCTCAAAGCACGTAACAAGGCGCGGCTAGTCAAGCTGCCCATATGCAGCTTTTTTTTCTTTAAATTTTGCTATCCTCACCATAAAAAGTACTGTCGCGCTCAAGAGGACGTGAAATACGGGAGCGCGTGGCCTCTTGAGTTCAAAGATTGCGCATGGCTTCAACTTGTTTTCATTTCCCCAAGTAAATAATATTTTCTTATTTAGAATCATCCCCGAGCGCGAGAACAGCGTTTAGTTATGGAAATAATGGCTAGTGGACACCATGGGCAGTCTTTGAACTCGTGAGGCCATGCGCTCCCGTGATGCAAGTCATATTGACCACGACTGTACATTCTCTGTGTACTAATGTACTGATCGGGTTAAAATAAACCAAATCATAATTGCTATTACGGTAATGTGCATTAATGTATAATTCACCTTCTTCTCGGTTACGTGCTCGTGGTTACAAAGCAAGAATGCGGGCACGACATCAATGCGAGTATTCTTTCAGCGAGAATTAGAATGAAAGAGATTTAATACCAGTATATTCAGTATGTTTTTCAAGCAACGCGACCCCGCACATGTTCTTCAGGATACTTCTCCGTTACTACTTTCCAGAAAAAACATGTGTATGCAGCATTGTATTTAATGTCTCAAATAAGTTTCAACTCTGTGGGGGCTGCAGCAGAAAAAAAAAGAAATCTAAAAGAGCGCGCGACCTAGGTAAAGGAATTCCGACTAAGCCGGCGACCTTCATACGTGACATACCCTGCACGTTACTCAAGCGTGCTAGAGGCTAGAACCGTTCGCTCGTAATCTCATTACCTGGGTCTCCACATTTCCCGCTACTTACTTCTCCTTTTCCTCATAAAACGTGTAAGTAGTGACACGTGTCCCAGGGTCCTTTATCTGCATTCATTTCGATTTTATTATCTTGTTTTGCTCGGGCAACTGAATCAACCGATTACTTTTATCGTGTACACTCTTCACGCACTAGAGCCGGGCTGTATCCTCTTTCGAGCTCTTTTGGTGGGCGCAATTTGAGCCAGCGGTTCTCTTGGAACCCCGCGCTTCTCTTTAACGAAGCTCGACTACGTGCCGATGGGCACCGATGAGATTAAACGATGATCGTACAGCAAACTATGAGAACACTGAAGCCTGTCGTATACGAACCGCTTTTCTCCTGGGAGGGCAATGGTTGCCGTTCTCTACCCTGCTACAGCGACGTGCCTTGTGCAAGTCATCACGACGGTGGCAAGGGTCCATTAACGAGGCACAGTCTGCAGTTGACGTGTGCGTACATTCATTGTGTTTTATACTGCCCGCGTGTTTTTAATTTGCTTCTTTGTATGCTAGCGTTCGCTTCGTTTAGCCGTCTATCTTCACCGCCATGTTTGCCCATGCTTTTTTCTCGGAGCGTGCGGTAGAAAGCCGCAGTGAATCTAGTTCTTACCCAATATTCGCATCCTAGTGAAGTCTCGGTGTTCTTGTTTGCCCTTAAATGAGATATTAGTAAGCGTGATCAGATAAACTTCGCCTTTATTTCGACAAACCGCGGACTCCGCGACCTCCTTCAATATACCGCGCGATCGTACTCTGCTGCCATTCGACTTCACGTCACAGAAAAACTACAACTCAGATATGCCGCGAGATGGAAGGAAGTGATGACCACTCATGAATGTCTGTATCATGCAAAAATTATTGCAAGATATACCTGTCTCGGGCAAGGTGGAAGTAGTAGTGAATGAACATCAGATTATTGTATTTTTTGCTGTATTAGTTTCTAGGTCGTAATGTTTCTGAGATAGAGCTTTCGCTAAATGCATGACTGAGCACTTGTGTAGATAACTGCTAGTGCAGAATACGGAGTCAGGTCACAGTTTTGTCGAGGTCGAGCAGCGCTGTCTGACGACTTCACGAGCTCTCTGTAGTCGTCTTGTCTTCTTGTGTCTCGTCCGTGTGCGCTCACGCTATTCCAGAATGAACCAACACACCCAACGAAGCATTTTATTAAGTTGCAGTTCACTGATTTGAAAATTCTTTTTGTCGGGTGGATATAAAATCATCAAATTCGAATTGAATTCGAACAATGAAATCGAAGTTCTCATCGAATCGAATAGTTTTCGAGTATTTTAAGGCATCACCGAGGGCCGCCACGTGTTGACGGGTGCTGTAAGGGTGGCGCCTTTGAGAACCTCAGTAAAGTTCTTTTTCTGTCTGTATGTTTTCGAGTATGAATAGTACCACTATTGACTTTCGCAAAAAAATCCTTTTAACACGAAAGTGTTTTATGCCGGGGTCCACCAAGACTTCACAGACGTAATTTCCGACAAGGAAATGGCATTGGTAAAATGCACTCGAATAGATGACAAATAAAACTAGAAGAAAATGTTTCGTTGACGCGGATGACCTCAGAGTCGAACCCACGACAGATCGGTCCGCTGCGATCGGTGCCAGCCGCTCCACTCACTGCGCTCCCGACACACACCACTATTTACAAACGCGCCTTATATATCTCCCGCGAGGGAGACTCCAGCGGGAAGTGGAACGCATTCACGCGTTCGTGGCTCAAGCTATGAACTGTGCCTCTCGCGTTCCTGAAGCACTGTGTGGTAGTGAATAGATGACCAGAGGCACATAGTTTACCCTATTACTGGGGCGTGTACACCTAGTCGTTTCTCTCCTGAAGTGAGGACGCTTTGAAAGAGTGCCTATCGAGTACCGATGTTTATTATGTGCTTGCTGATGCTACCTTTGCATGGGATTCACTATGTGCTGTGTCTATGGGTATGTTAACTATTTGAACTACCACAAAGCTTTAATCATGATCATGGACGTTAGTCATCGGGATGGAAATTCGCCACCAGGCGTCAACGTCGGTGCGTCCACGTTAAAAGGGGCTATAGCTGACAAACACCAACAGTCATTGTGTAAGCTTTCATATATCAATGCACAATATAAACAATAAACTACTTATGTGAAGACATGTTTCACTTGCGTGTTATACCGATTCCTATGACGGAGGGATCAACCAAGTTCTTTTTTTGCGTTCACCAACTAGAAATGGAAAAGCAGGTTTGTTGTACAGCAAATAATGCACCGGAAAATTATGCATTGTGCAGAATTGTTCGAAAGCACCACATTTGCAGTTATTTATTGTTGTCATGAAGCAAGAATAGCTGCTCGTTATGTTCACAGAGCAGCGACACTCTTGTGCATGTCACAATTTCTTCAGACAACGAAAACAACCGGACACTAGAGAGACTAGTGCTGAGAGAGAGAGAGGGGGAAGGAGAACAACTTGATTGAAAATGCCTGCAGAATCGATGAGGCTCCCTCCGCGCAGGGAGGACTAGCTTTCATCGCGACACGGCCATTACGTGAGTCTCGTGCGTTATGCTCCTCGAGGTCCCTCGCTACTTCCGCTGGTCCGAGAGGGCCGCCGCCCCCTTCCTGGGGGTGCTGCCCCCTTTCTCCTCGGTTTCGCTCGGTCGCTGCCTCTCTAGAGATGCCGAGACCTGCTAGACGGCCTTGAGTTGTGTCTCTTGATCGTAGATACTCCTTGCAGCCTCTAGGTGCGGCGGGATCGTCGTCTTCTCACTGGCTTCTTTCGGATTTACACTACAGTCTCAAAGGATGTGAGCCGCGGTAGCTCTTGCTTTCGCGCACAGTCTACACACGCCACTCGCATACACACTCGAACACAGGTGCTTAGCTAGCACAGGGGTGAGCAGATCTCTGTACTGGTCTGCAGAACACTGCCTCCTTCCAGGTAAGCCCTGGGTGAGGTGGCGGCATAGTCTGTCTGTTCAGTCTGTACCATTTCATTGTAGTGAGGCCGCGCGCATACTGCGCAAGGTCGAAGAAATTGGACGCAGAAGTGCTGTGATGACCAAGTGGTTTCCGGCCCACATGGGCAGTGACGTGTCGGAATGCAGGAACGCAAACCACAACGAGGCGGCCAGTGCGGCCGCGCGTGGACTAACCAACCGCGCAGCTCCAAACGCGGCCGACTCGGAATGTTGGTCTCGGTACAGTGCCAAGGACAAGATGACCACCTTCAACGAAATAGACTAGTGTTGAGGCGTTCCAGGTTGTGATCGTTCCATTGTCGAAGCATGCAATCTTTGTTGGGTGTAACCAGAGTCATTGACGAACTATGGTGTAACTGATCGGCATGATGTTGAGTGCAGATGCTTCATCGTAGGTGAATCCAGAATGAGTGGAATTCTCATGAGACTGGTGCGCTGAGGGTACGATGAGAGTGTGGACACTATCTGTCATCATATACTTAATTATGTTTGATTAAAAAACTTATGTTGTGAATAAAATTTTAGCTCATGTACAACGCGCTTAACTTCCGTGGAATGTTTCAAACTCGAATTCCTCGAAAAAAAGACGTAATGTGGCCATAGCCACAAAGAAGGTTTTGACAAATCGCAAGTCGGGGCTACTGTTGCTAAACTCTGGCTTTATGAACAGTATGTCGCCTATAGTCGGTGACAGCCTAAGAATAAATATAAGCTCCGCCCACGAGGCCGCATTGCTCATATTTTGCATGCCTCCGCGCAACAGTGGAAGTAGTTCCTAAACAATATCAATACTTTTCACGCATGTAAACATTATCTTGCAATACTGCATTGATATTGAAATAAAGAAAGCAAAGCTACATTTAAAAAAATGTGAAGGCACGAAGTTCAGCGTCAGTTCAACAATATATCTGTTCTTTAAACCACACCTCCCGCCGCGATCATCTCGGAGTCTACGAAGATGTAATGTACATCTCAAATGTGCTATTTCTGCGCAGTACCTATTTAGGTAATAAAACAAAGAATGTCAGATTTAGCGTAAATTTTAAAATAAAGGAATCGTTTTTTACCATTTTATAAAACAAAACAGTGACATTAATCACATTTACTAAGGTCGCTTGTAATTTTTTTACGAAACATTCGCCGCCAGTTTCTTTTACTGTCTGCTACAACTGTGACAACTGTGACTCACAGCGAAGCATGGCGAAGTGGTCTGAGATTGCCTTCGTGAATTTCGACTCTTGTGTTGCCGTAAATGCCACATTCGCGTCCCTAGTCGCCGTGCTTGTTATCGTGTCTGAGGTAAACGCCAAGGCTTCATTTGACGTCTTGTTTCAACGAAATAAAAGCGTGTAGCGCACATGGTGTTTAACTGTGGGGGTCATTGCATGTGTTGCCGTTACGTTCACGCCAAGGAGATGTACCCGGCTTTAGTGGCGTTCACTACAGGCTTCCCGTGGGATTGTTACTCGCTTCGACAACTTGCACTGGCGCTGCCACGACCCCTTTAGCCCTTGAACATTCAACTTTTTAGTTTTTAGATGCGAAGTATCTTAAGGCGGAGCTCATTCCGGTGGTGGTGGTGGTGGTGGTGGTGTGCGGCGTGACCACCCTTACTGCGCATGCGCATACCCTCTCCACACACCTCCTCTCCACTTTCCCTCTTCCCTCCCCCTCTCCCCTTCCCCTTTCCACTCTTCCTCTGAAACGCGGGCTAGACAAGCCGAAATTCTCTCCTGCGCAACGCCGCGATGAGCTCGAGCGCATGCGCGTCCCCTCCCCTTCTCTCTCCTCTCCTACGCTGCCCCCTCTCGCCCGCCTGTCGACCGCGTTCCCCGCTCGCCCTGTGAGAATTAACGGCCAGGCTAGATGGAGGATACGACGCGCGTAGCGTCCCTCTTCGCGTTCCACGACGCGAGGTCGGTAGCATGCCCAACGAACTCCAACGGAACGTGATCGTGCAAGTGCTCCGGCTTCGCATCGCCTCATGGTCCCCTTTAGCGGGAGATGGTGTAATTTTTTTATTTATTACATACCTGCATGGCGCCAGTAGGCATTACAGCCGAGGCCCACTTTTGCTGGAAGAGGCGCCCGTATACCTTCTATATATGTATATGTGTGTGTCTGTGCGAATATATATATGACACGTAGATTGTGCAGAGATTGTCTTCGGTTACCGTAAGAGAAATAGGAAAAGGACATACGCTTCTAAAAACACAGTTTATTCGTCAACGTTTCGATCGGAGACCGATCTTTATCAAGGCAAGATTTACGAGGCTTCCATGCGCTTTTATAGCATCGTACTTCGAGGCGGTCGAGGGGAAAAAATTAAAAAAAGAATAAAAATAATAAATGTAAAAATTAAAAAAAATGAGTAGCCAAAAGACCACGCGTATACACTCGGACATAAAAGAACACGTGCATCCTCGAGGAAATAAAAGGAAAACATATAAATGTTACATAGACAACCCCGGTGGGCATAGTCAGTAAGTACATTCCTTTCGTCTATTGTCAAGCCCCACATCTCCGGCTCCCCCCTGCTCTGTTCATGAAGCACAGTTAGGGGGTGAGGCTTCACAAGAAGGGATAAGCGCTTAAAAAAGGGTCTATGCACTAAGCTTCACGAGTTTAATATAAACAAATTGTCATTGCGTAATACATACACACAATACACGCGACACGCTAAAAAACGCACGTCAGACAAAAACAAGAATTCCAAATATGATATCGTGAAGTATGATGCAACGCCATTAAAAACAAAAGCTTTTTTTTTACTCAATAATAGTTTTAGCGGCGTCACTTCAGTTACGATCACAATCCATGCAAGCGAAAGTTCTTTTGTCACATGTGATATTATGTAGCACGCATCATTTCGCGGTTCGTAGAAAACGATTACCTCGCACGGCGTTTTATTGCGATAGCAATTATATGGACAGTCTCGGCTGATTTTTGCCGTCGCCGTCGCCGCCGTCATGCACCGTATATGTATAAGTATGTATATCTCCGCATCCCCTCTCCCCTTTCCCCCTCTCCCACTTCCCCCTCTCCACTTTCCCTCTCCCCATCTCCACTTTCCCTCTCCACTTTCCCTTTCCCCTCCACCTCTCCACTTCCCCTCTCACCTTGCCCCCTCTCCACTTTCCCTCTCACCTCCCCCTGTCCACTCTTCCTCTGAAACGCGGGCTAGACATACCGAAATTCTCTCCTGCGCAACGCCGCGATGAGGACCAGCGCATGCCCGTCCCCTCCCCCTCTCTCTCCTCTCCTACGCTGCCCCCCTCTCGCATGCCTGCCGACTGCGTTCCCCGCTCGCCCTGTGAGAATTAACGGCCAGGCTAGAGGGAAGGCAAGACGCGCGTAGCGTTCCTCTTCGGTTTCCACGACGCCAGGTCGGTAGCATGCCCAAAGAACGCCAACGGAACGCGATCGTGCAAGTGCTCCGGCTTCGCATCGCCTCATGCTCCCCTTTAGCGGGAAATGGTGTAATTTTCTTGCTATCACATTCATTGCTTCGCCCTTGCGGCGAAACTGTGACTTTTCATTGCAAGGCGTTCGTGCATCGAGCGTGAGACTTACGCGACGGGCACTTCGACCTAGCATATCATTCTGGGCTGTTGGAACTGAATTCTGTTAAGACGACGCAACTGCCCCAATAGGCACACGTCACATAATCACACACGCACCGGTTGACCACCATTATCTTCTTGTAATGCATACACCACTGCATATTCTACACACCAGGTTTGTTTACTGTCGCAATGCCTTGCGCTAAAGGGTTATGCTGGTCGCTTTCTTTCTCTCGCGCTTCGTCCGTACATACATGACTCATATAGGCGCCGAGGACGGTGCATATCACAACAGATCACCAAGATTCCCACGTGGCGAGCTCCAAGTAACACAAACACACACGGACATGTGGCAACGCTAATGACATGGCGTTTTCGGGCGGTAAATCGTACACAGACGCGCACATTCCGACTTCACTTTCACCTCACTGTACACGAATGAACGCGACGCCAATCGCCGATGTGGTGACCCTCAGGCGATATGCTTGGTGTATTCGAGCGATGGAGGAACACACGCCGTGTTGCAACTTCACGCTGCTGAAACGACGGAACGCGCTAAGGCGTTGTAAAACACTCCGAGCTGCTGCCGTTTCGCTGCACTTCAAACGCGGCACAGTCACAAGCTTCTACTGCACCGAATGACGACCGGCAAGGATGATGCTGGGTACGTGCGGATAACAGTAGGAAGGACCTCCTTCTGGAAGAAACAAACACCGCAGGAAATTCGAATTGACGCGTCTCGATGCAGCGGTACCTCGCCTCTCGTCGCGAACGGCGCCATGCTGCATTTTTTATTGGTTCGTCTTAACCACTACGTCATGGTAAAGAACGGCCGTAGTTGGACGCGCATAATACAAATGGACAGCGGTACAGTTTACTTTTTATTCTTAGCTTGTCGCCGACTATAGTGGGGTATGCTATCTTTTGCGACCTTATCGCTGACCTTGTACGACATATATAGGGGACGGCTTACCGCTCTCCCATAGTAGAGTACGCAGAAACACTTAGCTGTGTCACCGGCTGTACGGCCTCTCCCATAGTAGAATACCAAGTCCACGCCTCATATTTTTTTCAACGCCAGTGCAAACTCTCGCTCTTCAATGAGAACCGTTGGTCCACCTTAGTTCACGGAGTTGTCGTGGTGCGACACCACGTTAAAGGGTCCCCCAGCAGGTTTGACGATTTTGAGCTCACGAGCGCAATGCATACACTGGGCGTTCACGATCACGTCTGTCAAAATTTGCAACGCTGCGCGCCGCGGAAATGGGTCAGAGAGAGATAAACTTTATTCACAATAAAAAATTCTTTTGGGGGGAGCCCTAGTCGAGGGCCCCACTGGCCTTGGCCGCCCGTTCAACCTGGTCGATCAGCGCTTGCTGATCGGCCAGGTCTGAGCTGGACAGTCGCGCCTCCGACTGCTCCAACGTGTGTGTTGGTATCGTGCCTGTGTGTGTCAGGTGTGGGGGGTGTTTAGAGCAGCCCCAGGTAATGTGGAAGAGTGTAGGGCTTCCTCCGCACCAGGGGCAGGAACTTCGATAGCACGTAGGGAACATGGCGTGTAATCTTTTTAAGTGGGGATAAACCCCAGTTTAAATTTTTCTCCAATTTATTGCCTCCTCTCCTGTTAGGCGTTTGTCGGGAGGGGCGTATACTTGTCGGGTAAAACGCTGATGGGCAAGCAGGTCTTTTGCGATTGTGGGGTTGTAGGTGTCAGAAGGCGCGGGGGTTCGTAAATCTGCTGAGGGGGCCAGAGCCTGTGCTCGGAAAGTTAATGCACGAGCCGCAGCATCCGCCCTCTCATTTCCCTCCAACCCTGCGTGAGCCGGGCACCAGAAGATTGTATGGTCGTTATTGACGCGATGCTTTATTAAACCACGGCATCCACTGGGAATTCTGCCTCGTAATAAGAGACGACAGGCTGCCTGAGAGTCCGTGATGATGGTGCTGTCATGTCCTTTACGTTCAGCGGTATGTATGGCCAGCGCGATGGCCCTGGTTTCCGCCTCCGCCACTGAGGAGTCTCTGAACGAGAGCGCATTTACTATTTCACCATGTTTGTCAATCACCACCGCGACAAAGTTTTGATGGTCATGACGTTTCTTTAGAGGATGTGGTTGCCTGTAGGAAGCGACGTCCACATAGTAGACGTCTTCCCTGTTCAGGCGGCGCAGGAGTGCGCGGAGCCACGCTGTGCGAGCCCTACGTCTCCCCTTATGGCGCTCTGGGTGCATGTTCCTCGGCAATGGGGCCACGTATAAGTGGTCCCTGTCCGATGAATCAAGCTCCTCGAGCTCCTTGCCCACATGCTGCGGGTAGGGTGGAATTCCAACCCTCTTTAATATGTCTCTGCCCGCTACGGTCTGGCTGAGTCTCTCTCGTTGTGTTATCATAGTCGCCGCAGCGAGTTCACTGTAAGTATTGTGGATGCCTAGCGCCAGTAATTTCTCTGTTGATGTGCTTTGGGGAAGACTGAGTGCCGTTTTGTAAGCTGTTCTAATTATTGAATCCACCTGTGATTCTTCAGTTTTGTTTAATGAATAATAAGGAAGGCTATAGGTGACTCTGCTAATTATTAAGGCTTGCACCAGTGTGGTGGTGTCTGTCTCTTTCATTCCTTGTTTATGATAGGTAATTCGACGAATCATTTTCGCTACATTGTTGGTAGTGGTTCGTAGAGCCCGTATCGTATGGGTGGCCCGCCCATTCTGCTGTAACCAGAAGCCCAGTATCCTAAGTTTGGGTACCTCCTGTATGCGGTGACCGTCAACGAAAAGCTCCACGAGTTCTTGTGTTTTTTTGTTGCCACTGCGTGGTGGCAGTATACGAATGAATTCGGACTTTTCGGGTGCGCATTGCAGACCACTTTGCCGAGCGAAGGTAGACACAGCGTCAGCGGCCTGTTGCAGTGTCCATTCTTTGTTTCCGAGCGATCCTTTAGAGGTCCATAGCGTAATATCGTCTGCATATACGGTGTAGCCTAGGTCTGGTATTTGATCTAGGCGTCTGCAGAGATCTAACATTGCTACGTTGAAAAGTACAGGGGATAGTACTGCGCCTTGAGGGGTTCCTTTACTGGGCATCTCAAAATTTTCTGATCGAATGCTACCTAGGCCTATTGTTGCGGTCCTTCCTATGAGGAAGTTGTAGATGTAGGTGAAGACTCGTTTGCCACAATTTATATCCTCCAGACCTCGCAATATGGCCTCGTGAGACACATTGTCAAATGCGCCTTTCAGATCTAACGCCAGAATTAGATTTTCATTTCCGGGTGCTGCGTTGTTAAGTACTTCGTCCCTCAGCAACAAAAAGGCATCTTGAGTGGATAGACCTTCTCGAAAACCTATCATTGTGCGGGGGAAAAGGTTGTGTTTTTCTATGTAGGTTTGTAGTCTGCGTTGGATGACTCGTTCGAACAATTTGCCCAGACAGGACGTCAGAGCTATAGGGCGAAGGCTACTTAGTGACGGGGTTTTACCTGGTTTGGGGATTAGGATGATGTGTGCTTCTTTCCATTCTTTGGGCATTTCTCCCATTTCCCAATATTGAGAGTTAAACATCTCCGTCAGACCGTCAAGAGTAGAGCCATCTAGGTTTCGCAGTATACTATTGGTTATTTTGTCTGGGCCTGGAGCTGTGTTTTTTCGCGCCGATCTAGCTGCGGCGAATACTTCAGCCTTTGTGATTGAGGCATCTAGTTCATGGTTTGGTTGACCCTGATAGTTCCTAGGACTTGTGCACTGGCGGAGACCAGGGGTCGTACTAGCGTATGTGTCCTTAAGTGTCTGAATGAGTTCTTGTTCTGAGCCTTCAAATGAATCTATTATCTTCCTTACCCGGTGCTCATTTTCCGTCTTGGTTTGTTCTGGGTTAAGAATACTTCTTAGTATCGTCCAGGTTTTTGAGGTGCTTAATGTATTCCGCAAAGAACTGCAAAACTGAACCCAGTTATCTTGCTCCAGCTTTCTTGCATATTCGTTAGACTCCTGTGCTAGGGCTGAGAGCCGCTGCTGCAACTTTTTGTTTAACTTCTGGCGTTTCCAGCGTTTTGCTAATTTTCGCATATCGTCCCATAACCTTAATAGGTGGCGATCTACCACAGGGTATTCCATTGTGCGAGTAATTTCTTTAGAGGTGCTTTTATGAGCCTCTTTAATCTGTGCTACCCATTCTGTTATGCTTGTGGGTGCGTCATTTGAGTTGAGGGATCGTTGATGTTTACGGAATTTATCTCAATCTGTTAAGATTATTTTGCCCAATGCCTTGCGGATTTTCGGTGAGTTTAAGGCCGTGCAGATGATGTCGTGATCACTGCCCAGATTTTCACCAAGGTTTGTCCAAGTTGCATGTTGTGCATTGCTGGTTAGAGAGAGGTCAGGAGCCGTGTCTCTGCTGACAATAGGCGCTTTTAGCTGACCGTATTTCGCCTCCCGCTCCGCTCAGCCAGTCGGTGGTGGCGTCACTGCGCATGCGCCGGACGGTCAGGCGCTGAGCGTGTGACCGGACCGTCGAGTGAGGGATCACGTGACACGAGGAGAAACAACCAAAATGGCAGCCTCTTGTACCGCGAGTCCGCGCTGCTCGGAAAACAGCGGTTATTCGGCCAACACGCAAAACATGACGGCACTTCAGGATACACGAGGATCTGTGGCTTCTCCGAGAAGTCGTCGCGGCCACTCCCTTTGAATATCCGCGCGACGTTCTACGAAGCGTCGTTGCAGCGATACATCGAGAGCTGACACTTCGGGCCATGAAGGAGCGTCTCGAGCTGCTTCTTTGGTACTTTCGTCAACAGGACTCCGCATACCTTCGCAAGTAAGCGATTTCATGTACAATAGTAACAATTTAGCTTTTAACAGCAGCCACTCTCCCGCCTATTCAGAAACGCTCTTTAGTTTGACTTGCCACAGGGCAACGCGCTGAACGCTGCCCCAGGGCACCGCGTTTGAAACGCGTTTGTGCTGCTTGAAAGCGGTGTCTAAGTTCAAGCGCTTCTGAAATACGGGGGTAAGCGTCCATACTGCGTGAGCTCATCTGAGCTAACTCATACTTTGCATTGCTAGGTCTGGAACGGAAGAATTTTCACCAACTATAACGCCGGCCTTTCTCTGCTGCACTTGGTGATAGGACTCTGTTATTGCGTTGCATTGCCTTCGTGATTGGTGCACCGATATCACAGAGGCAATGCAAATGGACGATGTTATTTGATGAATTCGTAATGTGACGTGATGTAATAGGACAACATAGTGACGCCAGAGAATTTGGCGATGTGTGATGTCATGTTGATGTTCTATTCTTGCGAAAAACTGCTAACGTTGTGTTGTTCTCATAAATGTTTTTCAGTGTAGTGCTGGCTGCATTCTCATGGCTGTGGGTTATGTGAGCATTACGTTTTGCTTCCCAATTCGTGGTGCCTGTTCGTAGCAGTGTTCAGAGAGTCGAAAGCACTCAATCTAATTTTATGGTTTTGGAAGTGCCGTGAGAAAGGGGGACGAGCAAGTGCGTAGACATTGTTCATTCTCACTTGCTTATCTCAATGTTTGTGAAACTCAATATCAGCTTAATGCGTTATGCGCAACCTAAATTTTCACACCAGCTTCACACAGGACGAGAAGTATATTGTACCGGATGTGATTTCCTTATTGTGAGATTTCATCGCCTATTTGCAATAGTGTTCCGCTGGGTAAGAATTTTTGAAAATTTCACTGCATTGCCCTCTATTTTGCTGCAGAAAACCAGTCACCGGCATCACTCCTCTTGGGAATGACCGGAGATGAGGAACCTGAGCCACCAGTCCAAGGGAGTGGTGACAGTGCAGTGCCGGTGGACAACAGACAAGATGAAACCACAGTCCAAGAGCTAGATGATGTCCAGGCATTTGTGCCGCACCGTCACCGTATCTGTACCCTTGTTCACAATAAAGAAAACAACACCTTTGCATCTCCGGGTTCACTCCCACTTTCAGTGATGTCATTGATCGAAGCAAATTAAGTCCAACTTCTGGAGCAGATAAAACACCGCTTTGGAGCGGAAAATGAGCCTTTTCCAGCATTAATAATCCAATACCTTCGAATGTAAATATTTATTTCTGTAACATAAGCAGCTGCTCAGTTTTTAACGAAATGGAATACCCTTCTACCTGAATGCATGTGCAGTTCAGGCATGGAATGACGGGCCTGCTGTATCTCAGCAGTTAACAAAATGGGTTCAAGAGTTTATAATCGTACTGCTCAGTGTAATTACCGCAATAAGTCACACAAGATGCTGTCGTTAAATAACTGTAGTTGCACGAAGTATTATGCATAGTGCCTCTACTCTGAACAAAGCTACCCTTTGGGCTGTGTGGATTGTATCCGGTATGGGCAATGCAGCCTTCAGTCTACGAGTACTCGCTATACACAAAGGGTACAGGAGAACACAGCGGAACTTGGGCGGGCACAATGTATACCTAACAGCATGAAGACACTATGCACATAAGATTGGATAATTGTAACTTAGATTGCAGTCCAGCGCTAAGCCAAGGTGAGAGAGAGAGAGAGAATTAAACTTTATTGAGGGACCAGGCGCGCGTGCTCTTCGCCCAGAGGTGGGTGACTTCCTTATTCCAGGTAGCCATGGCTTGCAGCTGACGCTCGAGCCCTGTCCACCAACCGGAGCTGGTCCTCAGGGTTCGCGGACGTCACAAAAAAATAAAAAGGCTGATGCGTCAAGCACCACCGTAAATCGAAAATAAATCAATTCACTCTGTTTTAAAACAGAATTTCCTTTCTTGCTGCAAGACAAGTACAATTTTTATTTCCGTTTTCAACGTACTTTTGACTTTCATGCACAGGTGGCGTCGCACTTGCCTTGACCGAAAGACGCTTGGCTAAAACCAAAAACGCGCGTTGCGCTCCGGTAACGTTGAGCGTTTGAGCGGAGCGGGGAACGGACCGCACAATCGGTCAGCTAAAAGCGCCTACTATTGCCAGTTCGTGTAGGGGTATCCGGATGGTTTAAGATAGAAAGGTTTAGGTCTTCTATCGTGCGTTCAACCAGTTTTCCTTTGGAGGAGTCAGTGGCATAACCCCACGAAATTGCGGGCGCATTGAAGTCGCCCACCACCACAAGTGTATCCCTGGCGCCCGCCACACGTTTGGCCGCCATTAAAATAGCTGGAATGTCAGAGCCTTTGCTCTTTGGTGAACTATATATATTAAGGATCCAAGTTCTGGTTTTCGCTTTTTTGTTCGGTAGGACGCCAATTAGAAGAAAATTAGTGTCGAGTTCTGGTACGCCTATAGATTTTTGAATCGCCGTGACCTGCCTGTGCACCAGCGTCTGTACTTTGGTGTTTTGGGGCTCCCCCAAGACGTAATAGTTGCGTAGTTTAGCGGGTTGTGTACCCACCTCTTGTAAGCAAATTACGTCTGGAGGGGTTATAGAGTTTTGAATGAAGTTGTGGAGTGCTGCCGCTTTGTTTCGAAACGAGCGGCAGTTCCATTGCCAAATGTCAATGTTTTGGGCCGGTGCATTTTGCTTGCTAAGGAATGTCCTGCTAGCCATGTTTCCTACAAGTGATTTATTTCTTTAACTCTGCTGGCAGATCGGTGCCAGAGGTTTGCGATTCATCGTTGTCTATACGGCTAGCTTTTGCGCCTTTCAGTTTTAGCGTGGTTCCGGTTCTTTTGTTGAGTTGTCGCTGCATGGAGCCCAAAGCTTCCTCGGTGTAGCACCTCTGAGTTTCTAGTTCGCTGCGTAGTTTTTCCTGTCGTTCATTGAATTGTTCGGCGAAATGGCGGAAATGTTCTAAGAAAATGTCTTTAATATCGTTCGCGGTCAGGTTATTTCCTATGGATGGGTTGTCGAGCGTTGGTATTGCGACTTCCATAGCTTCTGCAGCAACTTGCTTTTGTTGCTGGGTTAAGAGCGGTGCTGTTTTAGATGGTTCAAGATGTTCTAATTGATTGATTTTGTTAGTTAGTTTGAGTTCTAGTTCCCTTATTCTGCGAAGGGAGTCCTGTCGTTCGGTCTGCAGTTGTTTTTGGAGTTTCTGAAGTTCCTTTTTTAACGAATTGTTCTCCTGTTCAAGCTGTGATAGATCTTTGTGTTTCGGAGCAGCGGAAGAAGCGATATCTGCCCACCTCACCTCATGACTGGACGGAGGGTTCTGGTGATCAGCCGTCTTCCTAGAGGCTTTCTTGGTTTTCTTCTTCATCATTTTCTTAGCTTTCGGTGCTGAACTGGTTGAGGAGGTGTCGTCTTCGGTAGTGGTGAATTCGTTGCCTGCCGACTGGGAGCGAGATCGAGAGCGGGGCTGACGCTTTGTGGCCTCAAGTTCATTTCCAGATGAGTCAAAGTCCTTATCGGAGCTGAACCATTTCCGTCGTCCGGCAGTACCTGTGTGTTTTTGCGCAGATCGCGGCACGTGTCGTCGAATTGGCTTGAGCTTCTTTTTGCAGTGAGTGTCGCCAGTTAGGTGTGCCTCCCCGCACAAGGCGCACTGTAACTCACAGGTGTGGTCTTGTTCCGGGTTTTCTGTCCCACATCTTTCGCACGCAGGGTTCTCTGGATGAGGGCAAACGTCGGAGTGGTGACCTAGCCTGTTGCAGACTTTGCAGACTTGCTTGGTTGGCTTGTACGGGTAGCATGGTTCTTCGCCTCCGTAGTAGTTCACGTATCGAGGAACGAAGTCTCCATCGAATGTGATAACTGCAGTCTTTGTTTGTCCCAGCATTCTGGCATGCAGAATTTTAACTCCTTGAGTTCGTACTCTGAGATGAGCCAGGAGTTCTTCTGAAGTGGTACCTCTGTCTACTCCATGTATGACGCCTTTGCTCACGCCTTCTGGTGCAGCCACGTAGGCGTTGACCTCGTGCATCTGTCCTTGGAGGTTTATTTTATCCAGCTTTCGTATTGCATCAGCAGCCTGCTCACTTGGCGTGCTAACTATAATAATGTTGGATCCGTGGCGAAGTCTAGTCAAGATGTCTCCATCTTTGCATTTGTGGGGATCTCCACATGCAGCGACTATTGACCGTGCAATATCATGGTTGTTATAGTTGCTAACGAGTAGGCCTTTCTTGGGTCTAATAATTACTTTGTGTCACTCTTAGGTAGTGGCGGCAATTTCCGTCGGATGGGAGGCTTGCCTGAATTTCTAGCGCGAAAGCCTTGCGAAGCTTCTTCCTTATTGCATAAAGGTTTGTTGGGGTTCTTCTCTTGACAGCTGGCTTGGTGCAGGCTGACACTTTCCTTGTTGAACTGTTTTTTGCTGCGTTTCCGCATCACTATGTTCCAGTTGCCGTCGTTGTCTTGCGCCGCTTTGTGCGCAAGCGGCGTCTCGTGGCGTTGAGTCGTAAAATCCACTTGAGTTTCTTGAAAATCCATTGAGGGTTCATCGCTGGCACCAGCGGAGGGAACAAGGTGATTTTCAGGACCACTAGAAGGTCCTGGAAGCGAAGTTGAACTCATTGCTGTCGCCAGAATAGTCGACAACGCCTAGGCTTGAAGAGGGCTATGCATTCCCTATGGCGGGACGCATGGCGCGTCTGGCTTGGCGAGGCCGCCGCCGCCGCCGCCGCCGCGTCGATACTTCAAGAAGCCGTTGAGAAGTGGAAAATGCACTCACGGTCTTGGCGAAGGTATCGGCGCAATCCTCTCGTCGTGTTCTTTCGAGTGAGATGAGTCACATTGGTCTCTGGTGATGTTTGCGGAAAGAAAGTGAGGTTGTCTGCAGAGCCGAGACGCGCACGTCTTCAGTCACCGAGCGCACGAGCGTTCTCCGAAATGGGTCAGATTTCAACATGAACGCTGCTTGCCCTTCTCGCAGGCGCGCGAACAGAGAATGAGGGTATGACGTACACGATGGAAGGGCCCTACGTAGACGGTAGTGCTGTGACGTCGGTCCTCTACGTAGACGACTGTGCTCTGACATGGCCAACAGTAGCACGTGACACTGCGATAATTATTTGACACGACGTGTAGTCTGTGTAATTTGTTGCTTGAATAGATGGATAAAACTTGGGAGCAGTAATAAAACGCACAAGCAGAACGTGTGCGCTTTTATTTTTAAATGTTTAATGCGAAACGCAGCTAGATGCGAGACTACTCGCGCTTTGAGCATCGTGCAGACGCCACCCCTTACAAGAAAACTAATTTTCTACCGCGTTCCAGCGCTCATTAGGCTCATTTATCCTCTCGTGTCTAACTAGATGTTCATGCGGCAAATCGCTAGTCTAGCGTCCATACAGATGTCGCAGCTTTCGTGCTCAGTAATAGGTTGCAAGCCAAGTGATCGGCGAGGGCACATTTGGCATAATTGTAGAGATGAAGCCCAAAGAACGCAGCCACAACACCGCTCGCGTCTCGGGGGCTCGGGCTGGTTCGGGCACGTCATGCGCTCGTCACACTGTGTGCGCACGGCGTGTTCATGCGTATGCTTCATGTGATCCTCCCACTCGCGTGCCGAAGAGGGCAGGGAAGGGATTTGGTTTGCGAGGGCTACACGGGGCGAGCGGCAAGGGTTTCAAGCCCGCCTCATCGCATCATGGTTTCGCGCCGCCTCAAAGCACTGGTTTTCTCAGATCCTAATGGACCGATTAGAAAAATTCTTGTGGCATAATGTTCTTTATTGGGCGCGCAACAACTTCCAGTGTCCAACTGAAATTCGTTATGTCACCTGGTGAGGGGCCCTTGAAGGGTAGGACTAGGGAGCCTAAATGACCGGCCGGTCATATAGGCTCCCTAGGTACGACTATACCTGGCGACAACTTTCTGTGGCAGCACAGCGAAGGCTACGCAACCGAACCACGCACTTTTTTACTCCGCTTCTGTATGTAGTCCGCGAACGCTAGCTTTTGTAGAATACGTAGCATAAAAGAAAACATAAAAAGAAAAGAAATAGGTATTACTATCACGATTGCTTGCGTTGAAAGTAAGAATGATAATCCCGTAAAGGATTAGCGATTTTCGCTCTTTCGAGTTTTCATGTTTTCTGGTGTCCGTTTCACGTTTTCCGTCCCCACTCAACAACGATGGCGTCGCTCGGCTGCAACAGGTGCACATCGAAGCATGCAAGTGAGCATAACCGCGTGTTCGTTAGGTGATCTGTGTTCATCGACCAGAAAGAAACGAAGACAGTGGTGCGTTGTGAATTATTTTGTTGATTTGCCCATACTATCACCGAGAAAGAAGTGTGCAAGTGATACCACCATCGCAAGTGGGTCTCTCATCGCGATAGCTTCCTTGACAGTGACGACGGTGACCTTCAAGTCTTCAGCAAGAAGAGCCGCTTGAAGGCAAAACTGCGATTGGAAACAGTACGTAAAATAAGTGGCCCATTTCATAAAATGCGTTGCATACATGGTCGGTATTTCGGTTGCCTACTATTACTGATACAGTCGCACCGAAGATTGCGTCTAACACCGTGCCCGTCGGCGTCTACGGCGGGAGGTGTTTTGGCGTTTTGAATGAGAGCGATTTACGGTGACAAAATCACCCATGCACAGCTTTGCCTCGGCAACAGACGCGTTCATGTCTATTATGCGACTGACAGCGTGATTTTCAATTTGCAAAAAAAGCATTCTTGACCGCGGGAGTAAGGAACGCGTTTCACCGTTTGTATAATCACACACGTGAGACGCCCGCTCCTGACTGGTCGTGGCCAACATAGAGTTTCCTACAATACTTACTAGAGGGAACTCTGGCGCTAGTGTCTATGGGAGCTGCAACGCATGACGCTTCAGCCAGCATGGGAATGATGGGTAGTACACAAATTTGTCTGAACTTCGTACTTTCGGCTCCGTTTGGCTCTGCGTCGGCTGCAGCCGCTTTGTCGCAAAACGAATTTCAGTAAAAGTCAGCAGTTTCACTTCGCCACTTTATCTTCTTTAGGCTCAGCGATTCAAATCTGGTCACGAAGTTCACAACGATCCATTCTTTTATCCGAAAGAAAACCAAAACATAGCAATAAACAAAGCCAGAAGTACGTTTGAAGCCGTAAGCACGAAGACTAGGCAAATTTGTGTACTACCCATCATTCCCATGGTAGCTGAACGATCGCAGCGCCAGAGTCCCCTCTAGTTAATTTTAGGAAACTCTATGGTGGCCAAGATATCTGCTGCCTTTCGATGCCTTCGCGTCCCCTGACAAAATGACGTGAGCGTCTCCAGAAAGTTACAGCGTCTCCAAATGTAGGAAAACGACGATGTCGACCCTGTGTGCACCGAAATTCAGAAAATGGCTTGTTACCTTTGCGTAAGATTTTCGATTGCGCAGTTACTGCTGGACCGTGGCTTTCTTTTTTCTTTGAAAAGTAAAACCGACCGCTTTAATAAAGCTGATTCCTGCGTTCCTTCGCAATGCAAAATATTCTATCGCTTTCCCAAAAAAGAAATGTAAACAATACTAAATGGTGCTCGCTTTGCACGTGGACTTGAACCGCTAGCACATTAGCGTTATATACTTTGCAGAAGAGCTCAGCAACGATTCCAGGTATTTGTGCTGCATGCTTAGGTATATCAAGTCATGTGGTAGATTTCGACTACATCTGTGAATAAACTATCTGCATAAATTCCCAAATAACATCATGAGCCATGAATACTCGTGTGGAAACGCACATGTTTTATGCGCTCGCGAAACCAAAACCGAAATCGCCCGCGAACGGACTACTTGGCGTAGTAACACATGTGCAGAAGCTCCGCCCACGTAGCTTTAGCTGTGCTGCCACAGAAAGTTGTCGCCGGGTATAGTGCGACTGCTTGCGTTACACGTGCGTCTGAGCGCACGTGTCATGCGTCTGTCAGATTTGTTCCTTCAAATTCTATTCTCTGTAGCTCGAAGCAATACCCCCGCCGCCTCACAGCGTTCGTGTGGCACATTTTAATGTCAGCGTATGCAGAATCGTCACAGTGACACGTCCTCAATATTAGCGCGCATAGCACCACGAACAGCTGCGCGCCATCCTAAAACAGCGTGTCTTTTAGAGAGTCAGCGCGATATACCGATCATGAGGGATGCAACACGCCTCCTCACGCATAGAAACACAACTAAGCAAAAAATTACCTTCTATGACGTCCATCGTGAGGCTACACCTACATGGCGCTCTTCCGCATGAACGCAAAGGAGGCGCGAACGCTAGCCGATGGGGGAGACTGGAAAAGGATGATAGGAGAGGTTAATGAACGGTAGGATCGAGTGCATGTGACTGACATTGAAGACAGAGAGGAAAAATTGAAGGAGATTGTACATTTCAAAGTGTGTTCGGCGAAAGCCTGCGGCCATCCGACTCCGCCGACGGACGCCGTCGCTGGACGCCGCCGCTGCGTTGCGCAACGCGCAACTGTTGCGCGGTGACGGGCGGATGCCGCCGATGGACGCCGCCGCGTTGCGCAACGCGCGTTGGAAGGAGCAACGCGCAACTGTTGCTATGCGCCGCTGTGCCATCACGTGATTACTGAGAGAGTATGAGAGGGAGAGGCACAGCTGGCACCGTTCTAGGGCACGGATGGACGGCGGCGGTCGGAGGGAAACCGCGAGTATGACACATTAAAGGCTTTCGCCTTAATATCCGGTATGATCGTACTTTGCTGCTATTCGACCTCCCATGACAGAAAAAGTACAACTCAGACATGCCGGAAGCTGGAAGGAGGTGTTGGGACTCCGGGTCCTGCAGGTCTCATTATTGGTAGCTGGTCCCCGTCGTAGGATTTATCGTCCAACAGTTCAGAGAGAAGAGACACTCGTACGAACGACAGAGATTTATTTACATGGTAAGTTAAGAAATGATCAAGCGATCAACAGACAAGTGATCCAAAAAACGGCAGGAAGGAGAAGATGGAAGCTTGCGATGAAAAGATGCTTAAACAGGGGTTGTGTGCTCGAGCCGACGTTTCGACAAGTGGACTTGTCTTCTTCAAAGCTGGAACTTGAAGCCTTGAACTTCAAGCCTTGAAGAAGACAAGTCCACTTGTCGAAACGTCGGCTCCAGCACCCACCCCTGTTTACGAATTTTTTCACAACAGACAAGTAACACACATACAAAACGTCTTCGGCTTTTTTTATAGCACCGCGTTACCAACCCTGGGCGCATTGTCCGCATCTTCAGCCAATGCGGTGTCCGGTGGTCCCGGCGCTCCGCCCACGATGGAGGGCAAAGACACCACACAGTACACATGGAGAGGGCACAGTCTAAAACGATGCCCAAATATGGTCATGAACTCACAACACCAAAACTTTGCACACGGCAGGTTCTAGAATTCTCCTGGCGAGGGGGAAGAGCCTGAATAGGTAGATGGGGGAGCGGCTGACGACTAGTCATTGGTCAGGAACCAGTTCTCAACACCTGCAACTGTTCCTACTCGTTGGTCTTCTTCACGCAAAACCGGTCAATTGACACATCCCCCAGCGGCCTCGCTTGGCTGTGAGGCCGCTGGGGGAGGGGTTGACGACTAGTGGTTGTTCAGGAACCAGTCCTCAACACCTGCAACTCTTCCTACTCGTTGGTCTTTTTTACGCAAAACCGGTCCATTGACATATTTGTTCTCGCTTGGCTGTGAGGCCACTGGGGGAGGGGTTGACGACTAGTCGTTGGTCAGGAACCAGTCCTCAACACCTGCAACTCTTCCTACTAGTTCGTTAGAGACCAGTTCTCAACACCTGCAACTCCTCCTACTCGTTGGTTGTCTTCGCGCAGAACCGGTCCGTTGACCTTTGTTCTCGCTTGGCTGCGAGGCCGCCGCAAGTGCATGCTCTTCCTTGGAATGCGTCGACGACCTAGTTGACGGGTTCGCTTAACGCCGAAAGGATTCCAATGCTGGGGACGGTCGTAACAGTCGTGAGGACCACTCTTAAATGCATCGATCATTCACAAATTATCGCTCAATAAACCTGATTTGGGCTATTTTGAGTAGTAGTGAATAAACGTCCTGTCTATCTTATTATACGAGTATTGTACTTTCCGTTGCATTAATTTCTAGCTAGTAATATTTCTGAGATAAAGCTTTCGCTAAATACATGACTGGCGGCTTGTTTAAGTAACTGCTAGTGCAGAATACGGAGTCAAGTCACAGTTTTGAGGAGCAGTCCTTTTTGCAGACCCTATTTCCCCAACCCTGCGCAGGTAGCGAAACGGTTACTACTATCAGGTTATGCTTCCTGCTTTTCTTTTCATCTCTCGCTCACTCTTTCTTGTGGAGAAGACGCAGCAAAAAAGCCACTGTTCCAGAACTGTCTGCACTTATATTGTTACAGACAAAATTTAAGGATCACGGTTCACTGGTTTCAAAATTCTTTTTGGCAGATGCACAGCAGAAAAAAAAGTGGAATATTTAAACTTACGACGAACCTTACTAAAGAGAGAGAGAGAGAATTTTATTTGAAGGCAGAGAGGTCGGCCTGAGCAAGTGCGCTCTAGCCTGCTACTCTGCACAGGGGAAAAGGGAAAGGGGAAAAAAGGAGTGATGAGGGGTGATGATGGGGAGAGGAAAGAGATATGCGTATATACAATAATACAATAACCACGTGACGTAGTGGTTTCGCTATAGTCTTGTGTCCAGTTCTGTGCTCCTAAGAAAATCTATCACAGCCTTGATAGCAGTTGGTGACTTTGTGTGGTCGCACATAGCTGACAAAATACCCGTCTCACTTAGTGTTGCCACACCGATTCCTGACAACGTTAAAGCAAGTGCATTACGTTGTGACACGTAAAGTGGGCAGTCACTGTAGAACTTATGAGCATCCTCTAAATCCGTGTTTCATAGTCCATATGTAGTACGCACGGGATCTGATACCAAGACTTAGCAGAGCTCTAAAGCAACAGTGTAGTGCGATCATGCGGCTCAGTTTAAGTTCGGTTGGTCGGAGACGCCGCGAAGACTAGGTTTGGCCGCCGCCTAAGGAAAGGAGGCTCCGGAAGGGCTAGTCTCCCGGCCCCCGCCTCCCTTGACCCCAGCAAGGACAAACATAAAGTTTCATCTCTCTCTCTGAGTCTCAGTGCCGACTAGACTTCCGTTTTAGAGCTTAATCACACAGCTCCACAGAATTAATCTGCGAGTATTGTTAAACTACAGTGCAGGGGCCTAGCCAGGGGGGGTTGGGGGGTTTAAACCTCCCGAATATTTTCAATTTTGCATGTGTATATAGACACGCACACATGCAAACGCAAGCACAAACATACATTAAGTATGGTTGAACCCCCGCCCCCTCCTTCTCCGAAAAAATTTCTAGCTACTCCCCTGCTACAGTGCTGTGATCTAAACTTAACCACGCGAATTTCTTTATATTTCTCTGTGGATGTCTGCAAAGAAATCCTAACCCTGACCAGTGTACATCTGTAGAGCTCATTTGAACAAGCGTATACGGATAGCCTCACCGAATAATGATGTAAACGACAGCGTGCGAGGAGCGTTTTTGTCGGCTCTGTTCAAACGTGCGTGACTACACAGAGGAACTAGTGAGCAGCGCTTTCTGTTTAGGAGACGCAATTGGTCACGGCTTCTTTTTATGAGGTTAAAAAACTATGCAGGATGTTAGCTGGAACAAAAAAAAAATAACGAAATATCAGACTTCATAGAGGCACTATATTGGAGTTAGCATATGTTAGAAACCGCGGTTGTTCTTACTAGTAATAGAAACCCTTGTTTTATTATTATTGCTATAGCAATTATATGGACAGTCTCAGCTGATTTTTGATGCCGCCGCTGTGATGCACCGTATATGTATCGCGTTACATTCCAATGTATTGCTATCGCATCATTGCTTCGCCGTTACTGCGAAACTGTGACTTTTTTTTTGTTCGTGAACTCCCAGAGGGTCGAGCCCTCAGTCCAGGACCTCATTTACACTACTGCGATCCAGCAAATGGTGTTTCGTCTTAACTCTCCTGCTCTGGCCATATCAAGCTAGACACATTTACCTGACAGCTTCCACAATTGCTTTTTTCATCACTTTGTTCAACTTCCCTCCATTCCTAAGAAATAAAAAAGGTCACGCATATCTAGAATTGACATAGCCATGCATTTTCTGCTTATGCGAAAGAGAGCCGGAGTAGCGTGAAAAGCCGGAGTCCGAAATACAGTTAATGGCTACTTTCGTATGACCCTTCTCTTTCACAGGTACGACAGCAGATGGCGATGATAACCTCGTGGACGGCAAATGCTGTCAGTTACGCGAATGGTTGTCCCAGAGTGCCTGCGCATAGGATAATACAAATAAATTCTTCCGGTCAATAAAAAGTGATTCCAGAAGTAAGGCCGTGCGTGTTAAGAAACGCGGCTTTGGATCACATAAAATTTATGAGGCTAGACAAATGTTAGGAGAAAAACACTGTAAAAATGTCTGTCAGCCAAATATAGTAAGCACGCCATGAATAGTCGGTTTATGAAAATGGCCTGAATATAATGTGTCCTAGAAATTCAGCAGTGCTCGTTCGGCACTTTCGTAATTAGGGTCTTTTTAATTGCGCGTATATTTCGCACCACATTTCTGTCTACAAAAGGCACCTAGTAGAAATGAGTGTTAATGTGCGCTGACAGCTAAATTAAACACAATGCCTATAATGAGCCAATAAATCTTCTCATGACTTTAGCACGGCTTGATTTTGCGCTTCTTATGCGCCGACGATTGGTTGATTTGCCAAGTGTATCAGTACAGCATTAACGATACAAAACAACGTAAACGTAAACGAGATTTTGATTACTCCTGCCCGCCAAAGTCAGAAGCGCATTCGTGGTATGTGTTTAGTTACCGGTTTCTCACGAGGCACCAAATGCGCTTTTAATGGAGCGAGGATCTCATTCTTCCTCACTATACCGTAGTAGCGCACTTCCAAACACTTTGTGTTTTACTTATCTCTCCGAGTTTATTACAAAGTGATCTATCGCTTTAATTTCATTAGACCGTGGACGAATTCATGGCTCAAAAGGGTAGGGTGCTCAGGAAGACATTGATTAATAAGTGACGCCTTTCCGTACATTGTACAGCTGTGCGAGCCGCGCCGTCCTCTTTGGCGCAGCCGAGAAATACCTATTTTTTATTTCTTTATTTTTCTTTCTTCTCGGAGCACACAGTTCCTCTCGCTTCGTATAATCTTTTATGGCTTTGCTGGCGAATACGGTTGTTAGTCTTTCGGTCTTGCCTTTACTTTTACCTTTTGGGTATCGTTATCTAAAGCGTATGTGGCCTTTCCCTTTCCGTCGAACAGATCATGCACTGACACGGCACTGAAAACCTCCCCACCCTCCTCCACCATTCACTCGCTTCAGTCAACGCATTTTATTATTGCTTATCACTTAGCTTCCTTGAGTGCCGGAGAAACAGAAGAAAAACGAAGGAACAGAATCCGAAAAAGGGATTCAAGATCCAAGGCAACCATAAAACTTGCCGCACAGATAAAAACACACTCTTTAAATACAGAAATACAGAAATAAAAACAGAAACGGTGAAGGATATGCGAAGGTCAGAATAGAGGCCGACGAGAGCTGGAAACAGACCGAAAGCTTCAAGGGCGGAAACGCTCGCCGTCCATTTCAGCGATTGAAACTCGTCGACAGTGGTCCCGCTCGCGGGCTCGAGCACCGCACTCCTCACGTTGCTCGCTCGGCCTTCCTCGTCGTAGTTTCTACAGATGGAACTCAGAGTGTTTGTGCTAGCTTAAAGAATATATCTTGTATGTGAAAGCTGAAAACTCTACTCAGAGAATAACTTTTTTTTTGAGGAACGGCAATGCAGCGAGAGCGAGGTTGGAGGAAAACTGCTGCGTAGGGACTATGTATACGTAGGATTGAATAGGCCTGCAGCGAAAAGCTCAAGAACAGCATAAACCAAGAACAACATTGTGAGATAAACGTGACAACAAAATCAGCCCACACGATTTTCTTTCGACCTTCCAAGCAAGCAAGAACGCAACTTCTCTCAATCAATTATACTACGACAGCCTTCGAAGGCTGGCTTTGCCTATATCGCGGTAAAAAGAATACGTGCACTCAAAGCAAATTCTAATTGGCATGATCATTGTTGCTTTCAAATCCGCAAGATTTTCTCTCTGTGTTTGTCATCCAACTGGCAATCAAAGGTTTGCGCTCCCCTTGTCCCACTCCCTCGTTATCTGTTTGAGCTAAACGGCCATTTTTTGTGCTCTACTTTTGTAGCGTTAGCTACACTGGCCTAGCCGAGCCAGTTTCGCGTGGATCCTCAAGAGCCGTGCTGCGCATGCGCGATTATCAGTGATGTCACCCACCGGAGCCGGCATCTCCCGCGCACTCCGCCGCCGCCGCCGCCGGTCTGCGCTTTCCAGAGGAGTGACGTCGTAGCCTTGGCAGACGTATTGGCGCCGGCGCGCGCGCAACTATTCGCCTTCGCTGTGCAGTCGCTGTCTGAGACTGCGCTGGAGCCACTTGATAGCGCCTCTGACTGGCGTTTGCCAGTGTGGTATAGCCATCGAGAAGGAGAGCGAAAATGCTGCTCAACGGCGCAGAAGAGCGGAGAAGCTTAACTCATCGGATCCCGAAGTAGTTGCCTGGCAAAATAAATATACATGTGCCACATAATACGTATACCGTGCATGTGTCATTGGAGCAGCAGTAAACATGGTAATCAGGTTAATCCTAGACAATCACGAAAGCTAAGAATAATTAGCTGAACCTTTGCTAACGCTACGTCATCCTGGCATAGCCGAGCTAAGCCACTGCAACATTTTTTAAGGCTGCTTTATTTGGTGTACGTTAGTGATCCTCGTCAGCTGTATCACTCTACTGCTCCGCAACGTTATTTACGGTAATCTGCGGCACTTCGAATCATCACCCACCTAAATTTTATTGGCATTTCTAATGTTCTGTTTTATTCAAGATAAGGCATATACAGACTCTCATTTCTTAGCTCAAATGAGTTATATAAATGTAAGTGCTTGAATATTGTTTTCTCTCGTTCTTACTGACTGGAAATGATATGACAACGGGAAAGATTGCGACTTCATGCTTGAAATATATTTTTTATTGCTGTTATCACGACGACACTGTTCTGTTAGCATTCGAAGAGGAGGCAACTTGCCCTGCAGGCCTAGCGAGAATTCTTTTTGCAAAATTCAGAAACGCGTGATGACCACCTGAATAACTGTTATGCTTAACTTTCTTCTTGGAGCGTGAGGGCCAATCTGAGGGTAAAAATATCATTGACATGTACGCAAAACCCGCCATTATTTGGTGAATCCGGGCTTGAGTATTACATATATCCACTCTTCATCTGACCACTTTCCGTTGCGCGTCAAGATGCGTACGTAAATTTCTCCTCTTGTACCTTAATTTCAGTGCAAGGGCGTTAGGATGGCGTATAAATAAGAAAGCTGCAGGCCATCACCTCACATCCGAGTGCCAATATCTGAAACGTGAGTGTAGGCTACGTGTCTCAAGTAGTCATGCTTTATGTAACGAGGATGTCACTGTATTTGCTGGCGTCATCGTAAGGAGCCCAAAACTCTTGCCAGACATGGAAGGAAGTTTGCTGAAAAAGAAGAAGAAAAAAACTTGTTATGCTCACAATGCTTCATCAAAAATGCAAGAATTCAAAAGCGTTTCCGTGTAGATTAAAAAAATAATTGAGCTTGATAACATCAGCTCGATGGGGCCAAGAAGAGAAAGCGCAAAAAAAGTGTATGTGATTTGTTAAGGCAAGTACAGAGAAAACCTCACAGGCTTCCGATTAATCCTAGACAATATATGGCCCCCTGGCCTCACTGCTCAATGTCGCTCTTCTACTTGCGCATAAATTTAATTTTGTCTGATTACAAAGACGCGCAGTAACACACGCCTTTCCATTTTCCTTTCGTTCGTTTATCTTATTTCTCCTTTCTTGTTTTGTCTCGCTACCTTTACGTGTTGTACGAGGAGCAGTGCCTTGTTTAACTTAGAGCCCTAGCTTCTGACTAATTTTTTTGTCACTTTCTCGTCGGCAACTTACTTTCTAGAGACACGGGAATTAATCGCACTGCAAACGCCTTTTGCCCGGACTCCTCGCACTTCTTCATACTATTAAATTTATTTTCCCTGTTCCTGCTCGTCAGCAAAACTTCTTGTAAGGCATCCGCATGCGCGTTGTGATAGGCTCCTATAAGTAGTTTGGTGCAATGAGAACTGCCATATTATCGTGACTGTGAACCTCACGCTGACCACGTGAATGAATGCAGAAAGACAGTCAGATGGACGAATTGCTAATGTGCCACATTAAAAAAAAAGTGGGGGGGGGGGAGGGGAAGCAGAAACGCTCGTGCCATCATTCTTTGCCTGTGTTCCTCCTATGTTCCCACTTTTTTCATCACGTGAGTGAGTGAGTGAGTGAGTGAGTGAGTGAGTGAGTGAGTGAGTGAGTGAGTGAGTGAGTGAGTGGGTGAGTGAGTGAGTGAGTGAGTGAGTGAGTGAGTGAGTGAGTGAGCGAGCGAGCGAGCGATCGAACAGTTTTATACCCGCATACGTGTTTGCTGAACCATGCAAGGCCACGTAACACCCCCGAACATAGACCATATTTGCCGTTTTACTACAATGCGCGATTTCCTAAGTAAGCGAGGCCTCCTCGAATTGAAGTTCTTCAGCGATGACGAAAGCAATAAAGGGGATGAGAAAGATGCGTCAAATGGTAATGCCAAAAAATTAAAAAAGTCGGTTTCGTTGCAAGTGCGACGCGATGAATGTGATAGCAACAAACTGGAATTTTATTCGAAGTGAGGCTTGCAGCTCACTCCTTTAGCATGCGATAGGGCGTAGCTACACAAAGCACTGGCCTATCAAATGCGGCTGCTGCAGTGAGCGAACGACCCTAATGCTCTCTATGGCTTAAACGCATACTTTGTGATGAGAGCGCAACACGTAGAAAGGTATGAAAAAAGAAAAAGACAGCATTGAACGGCCACTACACTTAATATGTTAACCGTAGCGTGAAACCACTTCGAAGAATCTAATTACTTTTTTTTTTTTATCAAACAGGAAACCCCGACGTTAGTTCCGGTAGCGCCGTGAATGCCTACCGGGTACGCGGATATTGCACATAGCGCATCCAGATGAGCAAAACGCGTATATTCTCTCCGCTTCCAATTACGCGATTTCAACCTTTCGCAGCGTGAAGGAAGCCCGAATTAGGCGATACCACCGGGCACGCGGATAGCTAAACGAGTTATTTTCCCTGGACTGTTTGCGTTCATGAAGGTAGCTCGGGCATAGTTTCCGAGTCGCCCGAGTATACCACTAGTAATATAATTGCGGTTGCTCTTACTAAGAAGTGGTATAAACAGAAACTGCAGCCAAGGCAAGCCGGCGAGCACAGCCATTGAGTCAAATTGGGAAGGGTAAGATCTCTGAGCTAGGGTGCAAATATCTCGTAGACGGCCGCGTAAACAGTGCTCTGCAGAAACAGATAGAGAAAGAGAGAGAGGGAAAGCGAGAGAGCCAATCCTTTCTACAAAGTACTTGCAGCTAACAAACCCGGCTAGGCTGCTCGACATGGCCGCTATGCCGTCTGTTGCCTCTCCTCTTCTACAGCGTATCTTTCCACATCCCTCGCTTCTTTATTTTTTCTTCTTCGTCCCTCGGCAGCTTAACGCGTATCGCATCATCGCTACTCGACCGCAGGATGTGCTGCTTCCCCTTGCGTGTCTGTGTAGCTGGCAGCGAATGCTCGGAATGCCGAGCGAAATTCTTGTCGCCTCCGGCGGAGGCCGCTGTAGTCTCCGCTTCTGGTTGCATGTTTCTGTTTTTTTTTCTTGTACCTTCTTTTCGTACACGCGAGAAGCTCTCAAGCCACCTAGAGCACCCACGTTACCATGTCTCTCCTCGGTCCCCGGCGGCGTATAAGCGTAGCACCATCGCCGCGGGCTCCGAGAACTTTCGGCCAAGTTGCCAACAGCACAGGAACGCGCTCCTTATGCACAACAGCGAGAAACGACAGGCAGAACGTGTTTTCTGCGAAGAGCGCCGCTAATTTGGAGGACGCTGGAATTGCGCAGCGTCGAGATTCCAGCTGAGGGAGCGAATAAATTTTGCCTGGCATTTTTATCTCTCTCTTCTTCAACCTTCTTCAGATCTGCGCCTTACTGCTCGGCTCAATCGCGTCGCGCTATTCGGGAATATGCACTCTCGCGAACATCTCTTTCAGTATTACTTGCCTTGACTGTAATTGCGCACCGTGTAGGCTTCCCGCGTGCAATGCTTGCGTCTTGCACGCAACTTATGCGCTGCAGCTGGCTTGTTTGTTGTTGTTGTTTGCTTTCGCTATGGAATGCAGCTCTTGGTAAGAATACACCAGACACACCACGGGAACGTTCGAGTTGCTTGCATCTGTTTCACAGTTGGCGCCCTAGCGAGCAATGCGTAGATTCTTTGGAAAAAGCAGCCCATTGGAGGATGCAACACCCTCGATACAGTATTTCGGAGAGAATCATCTGGGAATGGTGGCGTCATCACCTTAAGAGTTTGAAGTTTGCGCAGTGAATGTTCCGCGAATGACACGCATGATTACTGGCAATGGTCCTTCCGTTTGGTTTTCTTTTGTCTTTCTCCTGTCCTCATATTTTCGCTGTTCAAAGCCGCCCTGTGCCTCGCGCATACCCATTACCCCTTGTCTTCCAGAAGTATACCTTTCGTTCTAGGGAGCGCACATGGACGCTCGCCTAAAAGACCTAATTTGCTGTGCCCGAAGATAGGTGACGAATGCGTATCTCTGACACTGGTGATGATGGCGTCCTTTATGTACGAAGAGCAATGGACGTGGGATGCCTGGAGCCCTTACCAGACGCTCGCACACCTCACCTGCGTCTGTACGTGCGAAAATAACGAGAAACGGTTGATGAGTGCTGTGCTTGACAGACTAGACGATACCCCATTACTACCAGAAACACTTTCAGTCCAGTGTTACCAAGGAAGCTCATGAAACAGAATGTATTTGTGGTGCTAACGTTTCGAAAGTCAGCAAATTTTGATGATAAGCAACCTGTTCTTTTTGTACGCTTGCATCTACATCTCGCATGCGGACGATGAATCTTACTACTATCTAGACGGATAAATTGAAGCACGCATAGCGGTCAAGTAAACATTACTCCTGTTATGTACCATTGTACCATGGTGAAGTTTGTGAAAACATTTAAGCTCACGAAGCCCTTTTCTCGCTTCACATGTATTTTGCATTGCCTCGGCTATTTAAAAAAAAAAAAAAAACTTCGCTGGGATCAGTCGAGTTGATATAATATTCGATTGGGCAATTCGAAGTTGATGAGAGATAAATAGGAATATATTTGTGAGCAATTAGGTTATTTTGTTCAGTTATACATGGGTAGCTGTGTAGAGATGGATGTAAAGAGTAACCCGGCTACACCACCGAGAACATGCTAAAAGCAGCACATGGCATTGACCTATGCGAAAACTGAATGTATGACATAAGCCACGATACATAGAAGCTCAACATTCGACCAGTGTCCACCTTCTGTATGGATGTTTATTTCAACTGCGAAGAGACGTTTCTGCATTAGGCATGCGCGCGTGGTGAAGGAAAAGCTGTTTCACTTCTCAAGTACTTCATGACGTGAAAACATTTAGCCAATGTTTTCTTTATATTGTAGTTTGCCCTTTCGCAAACTAGCTTAAGCCCCTCCATATCATCTTTACTTGTGCAGCGGAGAATACGGTAGATTGGAGACTTTCCAATATTAGCTTCCACAGAGCTTCACACTCCAAGAAAATGAACCATGTAGCACAAAAATAAAAACAAGAGATCGGAAGTTTCCTAGTTGAACAGTACATAGTGGGCGTAAACAAAGTGTCAGACGTTATGCAACAAAAGGCGTCTTTCTGTTAGGCATTACTAGGAGACATCTTTCTTTTCGAACGTAACATGACTAACTCTAGCAGAGAGTTTGTCTGGGCAAGTTGGTGCGACATTTGCAAAATATAACAGTACGAAGGACGGGACTAAAGACACAAAAACCACAGGACGAGTGCTGACTACCAACTGAGATTTATTTGATGAAAGCGCCTTCTTTATAGTGTCACATGTCACCACCGACAACACGCCCCCTCCACGAATAGCGTTCATGATTGGTGATATCACTGGTTTCCTGAGGGGGGCGTGTTTTCGGTGGTGACATGTGACACTATAAAAAAGGCACTTTCATCAAATAAATCTCAGTTGGTAGTCAGCACTCGTCCTGTGGTTTTTGTGTCTTTAGTCCCGTCCTTCGTGCAGTTACATTTTGCAAATGACTAACTCGAAAACGCACATGTTCGCTGTCTTCGCGCCTATCTGACTGATTCTCTCTTTCCGGATATATCCCACGAATGCGGGACCTCGTTGGGCAAGCAAAACATACTGTGGCATAATTATGGTTCTAACTACAAGGAAATGACGCATTCGACGCATCTCCACTTTTCTTATTATGATTGCTTCTGGCTATACGTTGTGCACATCTAAGATTTCCGCGAATTCCCACCCACCATTTCCGCGCCGGTACACTTTCGCGGCGGAGGCGCTGAATTCCTTTCGCCGTCCACGTTACAGGGGCCACTCCGGCATCCAAGGAGACCGCGGAGAAAAGAATGTCAAGCGAAACTGACATGACCGAAACCACAAAAACGAAAAATACGGTAAACGAAACGGGAGAGAGAGAAAAAAAACTGAATGGATGCGAGAAGGAAACGGAAACCGGAAGTGGATTGAGGCGTCGCTATAGCCAGGGTGAAATGGCCGGAAGTGCAGGATGAAATTCCGCGGCTCGGACTCGCGCACTTCCGCTGGACAGGAAGCAGCTTATCACTGCGACAATGATGGCGCGCCTCTCTCTCTCTCTCGCCTACGCTCTGCTCCGATGCCTCCTTTCTCTCGTACATCCCGCACTGGCTCCAGAGGGTCTCGTATGCGCTTGCATGTGTTTCCTTCCTATATAGCTTCAAGCTCGTCGCCATGCAGGGACCAGCGAGGCGCAATGAAGTTGCCTTTAGGCTGGCAATGCCTACGCTGAAAGCACGCGTCATATCCGTTGCCAACGCCTAATATCGGGTATTATGATGGCGTTTGGCACATATATGCTCACATCAATTTTTTTTCATTTACTTTCGTAGTTTCTGTTTTTATTGTCAAACCTCGATATTTTTATTCTTGTTGCTTTCCAATATGAACATCTTGTTTGTTTTTACCAGGAAGACGTTGATGCCATGTGGCTGGTTATTCGTTTGCCATCCCATGTATTTCGTGTCCTTTTTTCCTTTCTCTTTTTTATTTTATATTTGCTGCTGATAACACTCCCATGTCGCTGCACGCGAGATTTTGGGAGGTGAGGTGCGGTGAATAAATAAAAGTTACGATTGCCTGGAAATCTTGCTCATTCATTTATGCCAATGACAACCTCTACACAAGGCGAAGGAAAACTGAACTCACAAAGAAAAGAAAGAAACGCTGGTGTACATTTCCAGCCTTCTCATATCTAGACTGTGAGAAGAGATACCTCGCAATAATTTGGCTGTAGCATGAAGCACCCGAACCATAATTATGACTGAAAGTGGTGTGGGTGGATGATCTAAGATTGGAGTGTCCAGATTGGTGCATGCCGGCGAACCGTGCATCCAGATTGGAGTGTGCGGAAGTTTTAATCATGTCTTTATTTATGACGTCGTTTACTTCGAGATGGTCCTCCACGTTTATGTAGCTCGTAAAGTAACGACTCGAGGTCATCTGCGTGTCTGAACATGGCGACGGACTGTAAATGACCTGACACAGGACGTTATATAACGATATTGCGCGTACCGGATTTGTTGAAGCGATGACCTGCTTTCATGGTTCCAGAACGACTGAGAAGTGCATACCGTACACTCTAGCTGTATTCGTCTACGTAAGTTTTCTTTCTATTTTTCCCACACTTCGCGCGGGTTTTTGAAGAGTCATGAAAATCATTAATGTTTTCGAGTTAACCCTTTGTACCCCAGCGTCCACATTAAGTGGACAAAACATATCGGTGAAGTGGGATCAGGCGAGCTGACGCATTTCCGTAAAAATCGATTTGAAATGTTGGCATTACTTAAGCATTTCATTAAAACATGTATATTTGTCCGCTTCTGTGAAGAAACAGTGGTAAGTGTGCATAGAACAATGGCGTTGTTCTCAAGTAGCCTGTAGAGGTGCATGTGTACATTTTAACACGAAAGCCTTTTATACCGGGTTCCACCAAGTACTTCCCTCAGGGATATGACGTTGATAAAATGGACGCCAAAGGGTGAGAAAAAAAACCGAGAAAAAGACCTGCCGCTGGGAATCGAAACCACGACCTTGCGGCCGCGACGGTAAGCGCCCGACGGTCAACCGAGTAAGCTACCTTGGCAGTTGCTGGACACTTCACGAACGCGCACTATGTCTTTCACACGTTCTCTCTGGCACGGTGCTCTCTTTTGGCGGTGTAAGTAGGCGGGGCGGAGCGGGGCGGTGCCGCCGTCTGTGAGAGGTGAAAAGAAGTAATGCATCACGATCGACACTAACTAGCGCTTAATCTGAGATTGCGTGCGATATCGGAGGTCATAGTTAAAGCGTCTCGATACCGGCGAGGGACACTGGCACCCTAGACGAGGCACCCTAGAAGCAGTTACGTTCTTTGCCTTTCGCTTCGTGTGAGCGTGCGCCGGCTTATCGGAGCAGTGCGCCAACCCACATGCACCAACATTCTCCGCCGCCGACTGCTTCGATTGCGAGAGCACCGACTAACCAAGCTGCTGCAATAGGCGTTGCAGAAAGAACACGATTTTAACGTGCGAATGTCGTGCCTTGGTGGAGCGACAGAGGCCAGCGGGACGCACGCGTTTGCGGCTCAAGCTACGAACATCTGCCTGTCGTGTTGCTGAAACGCAGTGTGGTAGTGTAGACATGAGCACAGGCGTCGGTTACACATTACTTGAAAGCGCACACTGTGCCGTTTCTCTCCTTAATTGACGACGTTTTGAAGAAGTGCATATTGGGTATCAGTGTTGATTATGAGCTTGTTGATGTCATCTTTACGCAGGATTCACGATTCGCTGTGTCCAAATGTATGTTCAGTACTTCAGCTACCACAACGATTTAATCATGATCATGGGCGTTAGTCGTCGCGATGAAGACGTGCCACCAGGCGTCAACATGGGTACACCCACGTCAAACGGTGCTACAGCTGCCAAACACAAATATACATTCTACAAGCTCTCATACATCACTACACAATAAGCACTACTTCTGGGAAGGCACGTTTCACTTTCGTGTTATACCTATTTCTATGACGGAGGGATCAGCCATGTTTTTTTTATAAGTTCACTGTAGATTAGTAAGACTTTTTAAATTCTTTTATTCGAGAAAAAGAAAGTTTACCTTATTTTTGTGGGACTTGTGTTGCACTGTGAGCGACCAAAGTTTTGTAAGTTGACTTGTTGATGCGGCGTCAACGTTTGTAGACGCCAGGCCTACCGAGTTCATCTAAGAAACTGATAGAACGCCGTGTGGTAGTAGGACCCGCTTCATTGCCGTTCAGCTCCGGAAAAAAAACGCTATCTGTAATATCGCTAAATGCGCCTTTTAAAGTTGTTTCGATATTGTTTGCTTGATTCGGAACGTGGATTAAGTGATGAAGACATCCATGCCATAGTTTTCGAGCTGACTAGAGGAACCGAATGTTCCGATTTGGAGAGCACCGATAATTGGCGCGTTGAAGCAGAGCCATCGACAAGCAAAGGCCTCTTGAACAATGCTGCTGCTGATGATGAAAGCATTCAGGTTGAACGTAACCGTTAACGCACTGGTAATAATTATCAACGACGACAAAGATGACGAGATGACGACAAACGCGTTGAAGGAGAGCTGTGGGCAAGCAAATGGGCCTTGACGAATGGTAATGACGGTGATGATGAAAGCGTAGAACATGAGGATTAACGCGGTGATTGTGGCGATAATAAACGATGATGATGAAATTGCTGAATCAGAGCGGCTAGCAAGCGGCCAATTGAACGTTTATGATGATGATGATGATATTATTAATGAACGCGCGGAACTGATGATGAAGGCGTTGATTATGGTAAACAGTGATGGTGATAAATGCGTTGAAACAGAGACGTTGACAAGCAAAGTTCCCATGTACGACGGAGAAGGATGATGGGCCCAGTGTAACTGGTGTTCCCAGCGTCCACGTATGCAACACTTTTCTTCCAGAACTAACGCTAAAAAATTTACAGGTTTTCGGTTTATTTCCACTTTCGTATGTACTGTGAATGCACATGCGCAAAAAAAAAAATACTTGCGCAACTAGGTTTGCCATGAAATACAAAGGGTTAACAACTTCTAGTTTCACAATGCCTGCCAGTTTACAATACTGTTTACCTGAAACGTTACTTGGATAAATGTACAATTTCTAGTAATTTAATGTACATTTTCTAGTATTCACTCCTCTTCAATTGTTCAACTTTAATCGCGAATAAATGAAATAAAACGTAATGCCTCTTTTCCTGCTAACTTAGCCACTGGACCGCACATGCACTTCATACCATCGGAAGTATTAAGGAACTTTAGCACCTATTAGAAAGCACTTATTAGAAGCACTTATTACTTAGCACTTATTAGAAGCACCTATTAAAAAAGCTTCCTGGCGTTGAAAACAAATATAAACGATCCCGAAACTACAACGACATGATCATCATCATCAACAACAACAAGAGCAAGAAACAAGAAGGGCAGTAACGACAAAAAACAACCACCTTGACAAAGGCGTATAGTACACCCACCCGAGCTAACGGAAACGCCATTCCAACTTATTGGCCACAACAGCCCCGCTGATACGTCTGTATTGTCCGTTAAGATAACAGCTAGCCGCACAAAATTCTCCATCCTTGAGCTATGTAACAGAATGTCAAGAACTGGAGCTATTTTATCTGTGCGTGTCAGCTAAAAGAATTTGTTGAGTGCTCTCTGATTTACGGATGCGCGGTGTGCTTATCAAGATATTCTAAGTAAATATTTCAAAGCCTCTTTTCGAAACTCCGGACACACGCAGTTCGTGATGACACCCCTGTCACGGACAAAAAAAAAAGAAAAAAAAGAAAAACGTGTGCCAGCTCCACTGCTGTGAAAACTGAGGAAGCACGCAGCACGGGCACCCAGCGATTCCCGTTCGTAGAGTTCCCACGACTCCGTTTACCAAATCTGCGATGACGCCAATGTTTCAGGTAAGCATGCAGGGCTTCCCCGGCACGAGTAAAATCTTGCTAGGCAGATTCACAAACTCGGTGTGCGACATGTGCGCTACTTTTTGCTGCGCTTTATCGACCTCATGCTTGTTACGGCAGTTGATATACGCGTCGTCTGCAGCAAGTTGCGCCCTCTTGCGCCCCGCCGCTCTCCTGCCCCGCCGAAGTGAGCCTCTTGTTTCCGAAACGTTTTAGTGATTTTAAGTTAGTTAATTCGATTACCTCTTGGCTATTTCTGTTAATTATATTAGTTTAGACCTTGCTCGTTCATTTTAACCCGGAGTTGAGCATTGGAAGCCTTGTTATGGCCTGTATTGAGTGCTTTACTGTGAGTGTGATCACGCCACCTGAGATGGATGAATGGGAAGCAGGGCCCCTAATGTGCTCAGCGCTTAAAAATCTTCTTTGACAAAAGCCGTGTCTGCAGAGTAGTTAACATATGCGGTGCATTGACCTTCCGTGTTGTCGTTCTCTTTCGTTTCGTTACAGGTGAGTTCCTGACGTGCTTTGGAAACAAAACCAGGTTCGACTTCAGGCGTGAACTGGTGAGTCGACAGGACGGGAGGCCGTGACGAGTAGGGAGGAATTTTTTGTTCTACTACAGCGCGGCCGTTTGCTCGTGCGTAGGCGCACCGTTTCCTTGCTTTTCCAATAGGAACTGTACTTTTTGTTTTCAAGTTGCTTTCTACACCTTTATTTTTATCTTGATAGCCTTGCTATTTCCTTAATTTATTGTGGCGAGAGCAGCGTCGCAGCCATTGTGTCCTACAGTGCGACCGAGGGGTCCCTCCGTATAATCCCGAAGAGAGTGCACTCCCGCACGCCGCGCACACAGCAAGCGCGAGCTGGCGGGCGGGCCGATTCTGGTCACGTAAAATATACGGCCCGTCAAACAAGGGCTCCGGATGTAACGCCTGTCGGACGGGCGGCGTAATTGCCCGCTAGCGATACGCGGCTCGTTCGCGAGCTTCTCTTGCATTGCCGGGAGTGCGGGGCGGGTTGAACGGCGATGTTGGGCGGGTGTTGGCGTGTGTGCCGCGAGAGGCGCTGTGTGTGAGCATCCCCGCGGCGCCGCTGCTGTCCGCCCTTGTCGCGGTCCGACCACGTTAATGCGTTTTTTTCCCGCCAGAGTTATTGTGTCCCGAGAGGGCGTCTGTTTAGGGAAGAGGCGTCATGATTGATGCTGGCATCGCAGCGAGACAAGAGTCAAATCGGAGGACACAGAAAAAGCTATGTAGGAAAAATCTTTTTTTTTGTCTTTCATTCAGTGCAGTCGCTGTGTTACCATATAAATAAATGAATGAATGAATGAACGAACGAATGAATGAATGAATGCATGAATAAATAAATAATAAATAATAAATAAATAAATAAATAAATAAATAAATAAATAAATAAATAAATAAATAAATAAATAAATAAATAAATAAAAACCCACAGGGTCCCTTATGCATTCCCCTAAGAAGACGACTAGATAGAGACGGATGTAACACAGTGGAACTGAGTAGTATGGCTGTTTAAGCTTGTTGGTACAACCTAATTGTGAATTAGAGTGCATAAGGACAGATTGACAGAAGACATGAGAGGACAGACGATCTCTTAGAACAAACATTGCAGTTATCCCGTTCTGTGGAATCTGTGCCGTTGTGTAAGGTCATTGAGATGAGTGATCTCGGTGACTCATTGATACATCTTTAAACTAAGCGCACTGCGATGCATTGCCTGTGCTCATAGTGCTCTGTTCCAGGCAATCAACATGCTTTAATTCAGCAAGTTGTGCAGATCAATCAGGCTTCCTCAACCTAGGTACACGTTGATGGTCCGGAAGGGTACCTCTGTATTTAACAGCAGCATAACAACCAATCAAGGAAATGTATGAATATGCTATCACCAATTCCAGAACACGAGCACTGCATCTTGTTCATGGAGTATTGCTACTCCCAGAGTAATCGCGTTGCCATTCAAATTATTTTCAAACCACTTAATGGTTTTTACCTGCTCCAAACTCCTCTTGTGCATCGTGTTTCGAATTTTACGAAAGGTCATCAGAAAGTGTCTACATCTCCATATTCTTGACAGCCTTAGGCAACCCTCAACTCTCTAGAGTATACAAACCCTTCGTTCAAATTCTGTAACCTTCATATTCTTCGGAAGTCACTTCTACTGTTATTTTTTGCACTTTGCATTGTTGAATAAAACTTACTTTCACACGATTTTCACTGCGTTTTTCTCCTCCTCTGGATCTTGGGCATGCAATGCATCATCCATTTTGCATCACCCAAGTAAGCTGTCTTTTTTTACCATTGTCACCTAGTTGTTTTTTATTTATTAGGCTCACAAGCCCTCAGTGTTTGTTTATGTGTTCCTTGCTTATGACAAATAACGCTCTCGTAATTTTTCGTTCGCATTCGCGCGCCTGCCTAATGAATTGATACATTTACGCGCGAAATAAATTATTGTTTGAACTCCGGAACCCTTCCGCCGCGGTGGGCCGCTGCCTTGCGCAGCCCCAGCCTCGGCGACCAACTTTGGGCTGTCCAGCAGGCCCGCGAGGCGGCGGTGAGGCAAGGCCTCGACGTCCCCACGTGGGAGACCTAAAGCCCAGTCGGCGAAAGCTCTGCCGGACCATCAATAAAGTTGTTACCAACCAACCAAAAAACTCCTCTCATGGTCATGTAGTAGCAGCGCAGCATAATTACAGCTGGTTGAGCTAACGCGCGGTGGAAATATCTGGAAAGTCTCATGTTGAGAATATGACCTGTGATATTTGAAGCACTATTTTAAATCAAAGGGGCCGGGCTGACCTTTCTCATGAAATTGTGCTGAGGACATTCTTGATTGTCTCAATATTCAGCCGCGACTACAGCTAAATACAAACATGCTGGTTTGCGTACTTTACCTGAAAAAGTTTTGAATTGAGAATGTTAATTCGAAGGACCACGCTGTGGCGTCTCTTACAGCTTTAGGGAGCCTTCGGTATACTTTAAACTGCGTAAATAATGAATATTTACTTTGTCTTTTACCTATAACGTACGCTTTTAATAATCAGAATAAACAGAAAGCAGCACGTAAAGAACTACAGACGTCAATCAGACGTCGATGCACGTCGATGCAATATAAATAGAGGAGTCCTTGCTCAAAAATGAAATGTAGAGAATAAAGCACGAGAACAAGACAGCTGCGCAGCGTGTGGTGCGGCCATACTCGTTAAGTGATAATCAGGGGTACATTTTCAACAGAAATGATTTAGGAGTAGCCGCAACGTTCACAGGAAATCACCACATCCTAGCAGCATCAATGGCTGAGGCAACGTTGCCACAGCGTTCCGAACGTTGCCTTGGCGTTGCAAGCGTTCCTTCAAAATTATGACAACAACGCGTGCTACTAAGGAGCTAGATAGAGAGATAGAGAGCGAGTGAAAAAAGAGAGGACTAAAATGTCCAAACTCATTGTAATTATTAAAAGTTTGTCGCTTTACATTCTTGAATTTTCAGAGTTTACTTATGAAAACATCGATATGACCATGAAGCGCGGCGTAGTGGAGGACACTGCATTAGCCTAATTTCGACGAGCTCGTGTTCTTTCACGTGCAGTTACATCTAAGTGCACGGATGTTCTTGAATTTATTCTGCAGCGGTCATTGTGGCCTGGAATCCAATTCACGTCCGCGACATTGGCAGAACAACAAATGTGCCGCTAAGTTATCACAGAGGGTGAACAAAGGTTTGGGAACATTGCACTGCATAGCCGGTACTGAAAAAAATCGGTAGATCCATTGCACTGCATAGCCGGTACTGAAAAAATTCGGTAGATCCCATGCCTTGTGGGAATCGGTTTCAATGCGAAGCAGCCAGCGAGAGTTTCTGTGCTGCACTTTCTGGCTTTAAGCCAAGCGTTACGAGGTGGATCGACGTGTTTTTGTAAGTGTAGTAGTTGTGTGCACATTGTGGGCTTACCAGCCACGTCGACAACACTGGCGTTTAAATGGTGACTTATGGTCTGACGTAACGTCAGCACTCACGTTAGAGCACATACGCCAGTACTATCGAAATGAACTTCACTTTACGGTGCAATGATGCCAATATCATGCCCAACTTTCGTTAGCGTATTCCTCCGGGATCCAGCAACGCTTCAATATAGCTTGCTGAATCAAAGGAATACAAATGTAATCTTTATTAGGCTGTCATAAAAGTGGAGACAACGCTGTAACCACAAGTGACGTTATCCTGACACGACGCCTGCATCGTAGGAGTATATATCTAGTGTTTATTGCTTTGTTATAAAATTAGATAGCCAGCACCACAACTACAATTGACGCCGCACCGACATTAAGCCTGCATAGGCTGTTTTTCCAAACCAGTTTATAGACCTGGCATGGCTCTGTGGTAGAATAACTGAATGCCACGCAGAATGCTTGGGTTCGATTCCTGCTGGGATCCTAATATTTATTCGTTCCACTCGTCGGGTCAACGCTGCCGATGCCGGTTTTTCTTAACGCTCTCGCATTTAAATTACCAATGTCTGTTCTCGCCGTTCCTGAGTAAATATAAACTGTCAATCATCTGGGGGAATACCCGTATGCCGCGGCCCGGGGTGAACGGGTATGTGCCACACGTGTCTGGAAGAAATGGTTTGACGACGCACGCGACAGGAGTTTCACGTTATTCATGTCATGACGAGACAGTCATATTCGTGAAACCCTCTTACCCTCCCATGCCAATTTTGGTATACGCTAAGTTAAAGAGGCGACCACAAGGGCACTCAGACGTAGGCGGCTAGATAGATACGTAGATAGGAACGCTCAAAGTGCCTTATGTTTGCTAAGAAAAGCTTCACATTTAAAAACGTCTGTGCCTTCGGTGACTGTTTATTCAGTACCGTCTATACAGCGCAAAGTTCCGCAACCATTGTTCAACATCTACCAACTAGCCCAAAAGGGTGCCTTGCTGAATCACGGAGGGTATTGGTCAATCGATGAGCCGATAACCATGAAGTTCGCTTACAAGGCGTGTGTCTACAGTGGCTGTCATTGTCCAATTGATTTAGCCTTTCTAGCTACTCGGAAAACGTTACAAAAAAACACATTTTTCTTATACTTGAAATTTGTTTGCTAGCACGAACCCTAGGCGCGAGAAATTCATGACTTTCACGTAAGTGATTTTATTTGCACGTATTTTACTTGCCCGTATTTCGGTTCCGTTCGTAAGCTGGCTGTGAAGAAGTGTATGGACTGAGTGGGCACATGCTCAATTGTTCGTTTGTTAGAACCTACTCGTATCCTCTAGGCATGGAAAAATCTCGTACAAGCCATCAGCGGCGCTGAAGGAAGGATTGCGCATTACAAGGTTTTTCTCTTCAGGATGAGGTTGATTCGAGAACAGATGCAACTTAAGCAAACGGACACTCTAGTTGCATCACACACTCGATACAAATGAGCCAGGCTTTGGAGGAGATGATTGTGTAATGGCGAAGCGGACGACCATTAGACATTTCTCGAGACTTTGGTAAAATCCACCGAACGTCTAATGAGTGTATTAAGTGCCGAAGATGCAATTATATGTCGACTTCAGTCACCCGAACTAGCACACCTCAGGCGGTAGTGCTGCTTATATTCCAACATCAGGCAGCAGCTATTGATGCGTTCTCCCCTTAATAGAGTCTAGCGCCACACAATCGTCTACTTCTGCTTTCCTTCCAAAGATCTTTGCGAAAAAAAATTCTGAATAAAGGACAAGAACTTGCTTCATTCCTACATCTCCCCTTATTGCTTTTCGCGGGAAAGAACTTGTTTAATAGCTTCTAGATAAGTGGTAGGTCTAGAATTTAGGAATTCTATTAGAACGTCTTCAGCCTGCATGGTGTGAAAGCGCGATAGCTGTACTTGTATAGACGTAACCATTCGTTCGCAGAATATCGCAACCATTTCTCCTGCGAGGCGAATATACACATAGAGCACGTTTGAAGCGGAACTTCGGAAAAAGCTACTTGGAAACTTTACGACTGCTGCTGTGTGTCAGTCGGCAAGCGTACGGGAGGCGGTGGGAGAGTAGATGAGACGAACCAGCACTGGAAATCGTTTCCGTGTGAGCGCGCCTCCTTAATGACTCCGGGCCTGGCGATACCCGACGAGCAAGGTATACCCGACGAGCAAGCCTTAGAAAAGCACTAAAAAGAATAATAAATCAGTAAGTCGGGAATGGCTTCGGGAACTCCAACTATTTTAAGTTTGGGACTGAGTTCTATCGCAGGAATGTATACCGCTCACCTTTTATTTTATTTTCTATTTTAGAGTATAATTCTATACAGCGGCAGTGAATTCCGACTGTGGCACATCAATTCGCCACTCCTCTTTCTTCCTTTCTTGATTGCGCGCTTTAAATCATTCCGTAAATAAATACACAGCCTAGCGAAGGAATTATACGACACGCTAGACTCGGGAACACTGTGTACATTACGCCTTTCAATATACACAAGCTGCCTACTTTGTTTCGTTGTTTCTTTTTGCGACTGTCCTCGCTACAATGCGCAGAGGAAATCCCTCGCCGTCGCTCTTGCTCGCATAGATCCCAGACCGATGACGGCAGGAACCATTCTGGAATGTCGTCCTGATAGGTCATCGCGGGTGAAGGCGACGAAGGCAGTGCTAAACTTCTTGAAGGCATCAGACCTGCACCGTCGCTTATAGACTAACGTCGTTATGATGACCGTGAAATGTGTGTGACTTTTTGTGCGTGCGTGCTCTCCTTCTCTCTCTCTCTCTCTCTCTATCTTTATATCTCCCCCATCCCTTCCCCCAAAGTAGGGTAGCATACCGGTCCTTCTAGACTGGTTAACATCCCTGCCTTTCCTTTCTCTCCTTCTCCTCCTCCTCCTCTTTTTCGAATAAAACGAATGTAGCCCTATCGCACATTCAGCTACATGAAAACAGACCGACAGTGTTGTTAAACCTAACAAAAGGCGTCGTTTAATACCGTGGGACACAAAGCAGCTATAAAAATCCGACATATATTACATAAATTCTATACCTAAATTAAGAACCCTAGCCTGCGCTCTTCCATATTTTCAATGTTAATATCGGCCTGTGCTGAACAAGGAAGTTGCGGTGGTGTTCAGAACGAGTGGCAGTATACATACCGGTGGTTATTTGTTTATTTCCTGTTGCATTTAAAGAATGTAGTACACGAAACGCGTCACTGTAGAGCAGTAGTCACGCTCGTCGCATCGAGCGCTCAGCAAAAATTATGTTTCCTTCCCAATAACATCTTGGAGGATTAAAATGGTTGCGTCATTGCACAATAAAAATTACGATATGTATCAGGACTTAAGCACGAAACACGTTTGGTTGGACATTGAAGTATCATGATAGACATTTTCGCGTTCGATATACGCGCACGAGTCCTTCCATATTCTGGTCCATACCATACTCAGTCCCGATCTCAATTAGTGTGTTAGTTGCCATCGATGTTGCGCTGAAATAAGTATAGGAGGAAGTCACAGCGAACACAGGTGTTCTCTTAAGCCCCTACCTCAGTAATTGTGTAAGAAATCAGGTGCGATCTGGTTAACCGGACTGTCTTTCGAGTTGTTTTCTCGTCCTTTGTTTCAAATATGCCTTACTTTTTGTCCTTTACACTGCAGCTGCAGCTGGAAAGTGCTTTCAGCGCAGTCATGGCGATTTTAATGACAACAGAACGGTAGAAGTATGGGCTGCTTCGTACATACTAATCGAGTAAAGTGGCACGAAATATATAACGTACCTACAAAGATACCAACGACTCAAGGGCCTGCGTTACCTGCGTCTTTGTAGCCGACTCGAACGTTACGTGCTGATTTATCCATTTACTAATGCTACAAGCGTACCTGCACGAAATTGCTTATTAACTGATATAAGACTAACTAATGTTTGCTAATTTTATAACCAGCATTACCTAACTTGAAATTCAAGATTTTTTAACTATATGGAAGCGTTTTCGGTACACGTGTACTAGTAAAGAGAAAAAAAGTGATAAACTGCGTGCGTACTTATATGTTTTGCTTTAAAGAAAATCAATGAATGCGATAGCAACAAATCGAAATGTAACGCGAAGAACGGAAACCAGCTCGAAACTTCCAGCGCGTCGCTCAAGCGCAAAGGGCGCACGAAAAGAACACACACAGGACGAGTGCGAACTATCATGCGTCACAACTCGACACTTGAAGCGCACTGCTCAAACATAAAGCAGGACGCACGAAACGAACGAACAGGTACACACAGGACGAGCTCGAACTGTCGCATCTGTTACCTATTTCTGTTTGAACAGCGCGCTCCTTTCGCAAACGCGGCCGCTGCAGCGAGCAAAGGGACCTTCGTACGCTCTGTGACTTCAGCGCGGACATCGCGGGGAAAGCACATGACAGACGACCCCCCGCTCCACCCAACTCCCCGCCCGCTTCCTTCTTTCCTCGGATAAGCGCACGAATGCGACCACGCCCTGTAGGGCGAAGAGAAACGGCGTACGCAGGAGCGGGACGAGCTGGCCGACGCCTTTAAAGGAGCACTGACATCAAATTTACGCATGTCAAGATTTTTGCATCCACGAGTAGTTATCTACCCCCTAGTAGCGATTCGCGACCGAAAATGCAACTGAGGGACGAATAACTATCTGTTTTATTGTTTTGTATCACCGGTATCTAGCACGATTCAAAACGGCCGGCAAGCCCGCCATTTCTTAGCGCTGGCAGCGCTCCCTGGCGGTCAATTCCAGACCGCGCCCCCGTTTACCACTTGTCCACAGAAAGGAGTGACGTGAGGATCAGCTGCTCAGCTAACATTTCGTCTGCTAGGCGCGCGCGTTCAGTCATGCCTTGTCACCAGCGTCGCCGTCAAAAGTATCGACTAGTGCTGAAGACGGCATTCTGGAACTTGGAATCACCGCGATACGCGACGTCGCGAATCATTTTCGCTTCGGCCCTTTGCAAAACAGCGATTCAGAAATGGAAGCTGTTCCAAGCAGCAACGAGGAGGTGCCCGGGGACGCACGCTTGGGCCATAGTCGCTCGTGTGTCTCAATTAGCTATATCAGAGAATTTTAGCGTGCACAACATTCCGGTATACGCAAAGGGGTCTATGGAATATCGGCATAGCGAATGCACACCAGCGGAGAAATAGAATACGATAGGTTTCTACAATAACAATTCTGTGCTTGCCAGGTTATTCTTTACACCGCCAGATGGCCCCACCTATCCGGCCTCTCACGGTTACGGCTGCAGTAACCCGGTATTACGCTAGCGCAAGGAAGTCCACGGACGAACTAATATTCACTAATAACGCTACATACGTGTTACTTGTTAGCAATGATATTTATCTATAGGCTGCTCCACTTCTATAGCTTGTGGTCGTGTTGGCGTGTACCGTACGTGTAATGAAACGCCACGCACTTTCTGCTTTTTTCGCGCCTCGACGAGCAGGTACGTACTACGCAGCGGTTCCCCGACATGCTGGCACGTAGTCGCTCCGATTGATCGTACTCGCGCTGAGGATCACACGACAAATCAGTCGATACGACAAGATGAATCGCAGACACGGATCGGGACAGCAAGGAGAGCCACTGGAGAGCCGGTGAGAGCGTCGCCTGTCGTCGGCGGCACAATAAATACACTCAGTTCGTCGACGTCATTGTTACTAGCGTATCGTCACTCAGGATAGTATGATCGGAATGTATCACACCTGTTACGTAGCACTAGTGTCGATGTCGCAGCGTGATCAATCTTCCGTTGAGCTTTCGTACGCTGTTTGCCCTCGAAATAAAATTACTTCCACGCGACGTACGCCATTCAAATTTGGCCAAGGAGACCTATGCATACCGAGCAATCGAATGAAGGGCACATCTCGATTTTGAAATTTGATGTCAGTGCTCCTTAAGTGCGCCCGTTGCGCTCCTAGCACCATCTCGATGGTAATGAAGAAACGCTTATAAGCGCCTGCCGTCTCTGTGCACTGCGGTAGAGGGTGTGTATATAACGCTCGCCGTTAGCCACCTGGACGATCTGCGCTTTGTGGCATAGTGGTTAGAGCCACGCGCTGCGGATCGAGAAGTCGCTGGTTCGATTCCGCGCTTCGGAAGCTTTTTTCGGAATTATTTTTCTTTGGAAATTTATATATATATATATATATATATATATATATATATATATATATATATACTTCTATATATACGCTGCATGGCGACGGCGACGGTAAAAACCAGCCGAGACTGTCCATATAATTGCTATCGCAATAATATGAATGGGTAAGAACAGTAAACTTTTCTTGAATCGGCAAGAACACTCTGGTTATAAAGGTGCACTCCGTCTGATTGGGTCATCGCAGGTGGAGCGTTTTCTTTTTGTTTTTCATTTTTTCACATTAATTTCCTATTGGGCCAGTGCTACGCGGCAAACTATTCTGCTTCTCACGAGGTTGATACACTTGTGCAAGAATGTGTTTAGTATTTCCGTATTGTCAGCATAATTATCTATATAAGCCTTGTGGCGAACGGATTTCAAGTGTTGAGGTTTCTCCTATTTATGACAGTCAAATGGCCAAGTCAAGTAACCATTAGGTTAAGCGATGCCACATTCAATGACAAGTGTGTAGCACTTATTGAAAGTAAAGTAGTTTAAAACTGTGTTACGCGTTAGTCAAATTTTGATAATTAAATTACGATTAGCCTCTTGCGTAAGTGTACGGAAGTTTATCACTTCATGAGCTATGAGGCGGGATTGATAACAGTAAACCATGAGTATTGTAGTCGGCAAGCTGTGTTGTATAAAGCCCTGTCCACAAGTCCCCGAGCATCGTTGTGAATTTGTACATTTCGCTGTTTTTTTTTTTTAATTATACAAGCACCGACTTGCGATCGACGCAAAGTTAGTGGTATTTCCCCACTGATAGTGCCAAAAATAAAATAGTTGATGAGAATGCCACCAGAAAATTTCTTAATATAGGGCTTTTCGGCATTAATTATCCGGACATCGCAAATATGGTAGTCAAAGAAGGCGACAAACTCGGGAAAAATCCAGACGCTGTTCTTACTGCTTTAAAGAAGGCTAATTTAGCCAGCTTACCTCCCGCCCGCTGTTTAGACCTCTTTGGTGCTAGATTTCTAGGCTTAGCTTAGGCGCGAGCAAAGGAACTCGACTAGTGCGGAATGGGCTGTGATGTCTTCGCAACTTTTTGTAGTAACGGTATTCTCCGCCTTGCTACAAGAAAATTTTTCCTCCTTTCAGAGCGAGCTCGTTCGGTTGCCTTTCGCAAACTCTGCGTGTCTTTTCAGGAGAGGTATTTCACTTATGTGCGTAGCGAGCGGCACACCACTGTAGTAACAGAGGAAGCGGTGTCAGTAGCGCCGTGACTTGCTTCAAGCATCCGGATTCCGACAGGCAAGTAACGAAACGGTGCGGCTGCCGCCACAACCACATCATTTGTCTTGCTGAATGCAGGAAAGTCAGAAGCTTGGTGCATTGTTTCGCTGTACATTAGAACGCAGGCGTCAGTTTTCTCGAAACGAAGTGCACGCTACGTTGCGATGATGCGAGTATCATTCGTTAGCGTATTTTTCCGGGGCCGAGCTTGAATGTAGCTTGCTGAGTCCTAGTAGTACATGCGTAATGTTTATTAGACTGTTATAGATGCTGAGCCAACGCCGAAACAATAATTGACGTTAACCCGAGATGACGCCTCTATCGTAGGAGTGCATATGGAATGTTTTCTACCGTACTATAGATTAGATGGCCAGCACTGTAACCACTGAGAGAGAGAGAGAGAGAGAGAGAGAGAGAGAGAGAGAGAGAGAGAGAGCTCTTTAATGAAAAACAGAGAATTGTGCCGGCGTACCGCACTTGACGCTGCACTGATATGACACCTGCATAAAATCTTTTTCCAACAGTTTCAATACCAGACGTGGCTCTGTGGGAGAATATTTGACTGTCGGACAGAATGCCTAGGTTCGATTCCTGCTGAGATCCTGATTTTTAGTTCTTTGCATTGGTTGGGGGGTGAACGCTGCCGATGCCAGATTTTCTTTACGCTCTCGCGTTTAAATGAGGAACGTCTGCTCTTGCCGTTTCTGGGTGGATATAAACTGTGAATCACCTTTGGCGGTATATTCCTTTCATGACCACACAGCCATGTTATACAAACCCCCATGCCCTCCTATGTCAATTTTGGTTTGTACCAAGTTAAGGAGGAGGCAACGAGAGCACTCCAGACGTAGATAGATAGATAGATAGATAGATAGATAGATAGATAGATAGATAGATAGATAGATAGATAGATAGATAGATAGATAGATAGATAGATAGATAGATAGATAGATAGATAGATAGATAGAAAGGCTCATAGTGTCTTAGGTTCGGTAAGATATGCTTCGCACGTAAAATCTCGGCTGTAGCCGGGATGAAATCCAGGCATTCTGTATGGCAGTCAAGTATTCTACCACTGAGCTAAGCCAGTGCTTCAAACTATTTCGGCAGAAGACCATAGGCAAGCGTCATGCCAGGAAAACGCCAACTGGGGTGGCACTGTCGCCTATCCGCTTTTATATAATCGTAGCGATCATACATACCTGTGACTCCTTAAGCTATAATAAAGCGTAGTTCCAATACGCTTACGACTGCTACGTATGATATGCACATAATCGCCCCGTAGCGTGCACTTCATTGCGATTAAAGTGACGTATTTGCCCTTACGTAAGTGGCGACGTTACAACGGACCGTGAGCTACACTGTACAGGCCAGCGTACTCGGCGTGCCTGGTAAGCACAGGATATGCGCATAACTACTCAATTTGCGCGAAGACGTCAAAGCACCTCGTAATACTTGTCTCAAAGCGTAAAATCCGGCAGTCTCCTACTAGCTATCTGCTTCGAATGAAATTTATTCCCACATTACGTGGAATCTGGCTGATTTTGTCGTCAACGAACCACCGCCGAAAAGGCGTACACAGCTAAGCACACATCGCATCGTTGTAATTAGGAAAAGCCAAATGGCCACGGTCTCTCCCTGTCTGTGAAATTAGGCTGCCTTTCAAACTAAATGCTCGAGCCTTGTTTGTGCTTGCATTCTTATTTTGCTGTTAGGCGTTGCAGCTTGTGTCCATTATCATTTCACCTAGCACAAGTCGTCTCACTAAAGCACTGCTCTCTTTCTCTCTTATTAACATGCTTGGTTCCAAATGATGCTAGAAACAACACTCTACCGAACCTGCTCTCTTTTTTTGTTGCCTGAGGGAAGGCGAATGCATCGGCTAAATAGCAGGCGACCATTGTGACACGAAAGTGCCTTTCAGCGAATCGTACTCGGTTCGATTTTCGTTTTCGTAATTGCCAATTTCTGGACGGTATTATCGCTTTTATATCAGTGCACATAATGCCGATCGCCATAATGCACAGCAAGGTTCTATTATTCTTGTTGCCTGATACGCAGGCCAACGTACCATGCTGCATGGTTTTGTTATTCTTCCATGCTAATCACGTTTTACTCGCCATTGACACGGTGTGTTGAGTGAACTAGCACGGTATGCAACGTTATGGGCCCATTCCAGTCGAAGAATTAAAGAAAAGAAACAGATTTTCAAAGGGAATGTGCCTAAACAATGTAATTTATTGTAAACAGCACCTGGGAGAAAGTTAATTCAAATCTGCATGTCGCGTATTCTGCTTAGTCTGACAGATCGTCCCGTCATCCATTTTCTCTCAGCTCGCATAACACATCTTTTGGTCAACATCCCTGCTTTCTTTCTTTATATTTCAGAGTGCAGCTCTTAGGCGCCCGTTCCTGGGTTGAGTGGCGTCGCCGTCCACGTCGACGTAACCGAGAGACATGAAAAAATAAATGACGAAAGTATCCAGGATCAAATGGGGCTAGAACCCGGGCCCTCTGCGTGGAAGTCGAGTATTCTAGCACACAGCGACGCTGGTGCTTCAGACTCGTTTGCAAAAAGACCCGATACAGGTGTCATATCGGGCAAGGAATCACGTTAACCTATGTAATATAGCGTGGCAGAAGCGTAAAATAACAACCAGGCATCACACAATGCTAATTACACAACGAGTGTGTGGTTTAGAGCTTCCCACCCACTGCAAAGTGCTCAGCCATAATTCTTCTTCGTCATCAGTCACATGCAGCATTAACAGAGTGTACATAATACTCTAGATGTGTAGCGGCTCCCTCGCTTATCAGCAGAAAAACGAATAATGGCGCAGTGGATGCTTCCCTTCTTTGCAATAATTATGATTTATGGCGTGGTGTATACCTTGCACGTGTACTTGTATGAGTTGCCCCAAGAGTGTTTAGAACGGGCTCTAGAGAGGCCACTGTTCAAGCATTCGCTGGGATGTGCTGCGCGTTCTGCGCAGGCCTGGCGTTTAAGAGCGCCGCTCTTAGGAGCCCGTTTGGGCGTTGACCGGTGCGATAGAGTTAACGAGGACGCCGCGGCTCGCTTCGCTTGTCGTAACAGGGCTGTTTGCGTTTCGCTTGGTTCGCGACGCCTGTAATGCACAGGACAGTGGGCGTAGCACTCGAGCACTGGCTGTTTCTGTGGCAATATATAACGAATGTTACATTGCTACAACTGCGGAAAGCCTAAACTTCAAACACAGTTGACGTTGCCCCAACACGAAGCTGCGCTCACAATTCGCGATAGGCAGTATCGTAATCGTCGATGAATTTTTTGCCCTTTCTGTCTGTCTTGTTTGTTCTCTGTTCGTGTAATGATTGTTTACATCGACCTCCTGCACGTTTTTTTATCTTTTTTACCCGCTTCTTCTTGTATATTTCCTCTATAGTAGAAAAAAGTTTGTTGAAATCAGAATTCGTATGTTGCTATGGGACCTTTTTCTGTATACCTTAATCTGCAAAGTATTTCGTCAAGTAATAAAAATTGATTGACAAATTCATTGACACGTAATGTGCCATCAGGCCTTTGAACGGGGAAACCCTGACAACCATTAGCAGTTAAAGCAGGAATTATGACAGAATAAGCATTGGACAAACGACGCTACTTATAAGGCAAGAAATTATGTACGTACCCCGCGCGATAGCAGAATCGCTATGGGAAATGCACAAGTGAGGATTGCAACGAAACAAATGTGAAGGTGCAAAAAGGGCACAAAAGTAAGTTTAACAGGCAGGTGCTAATCAGGAAAGCAGTTGGGAAATACAAAATAGCAAGGTACCTCGGCGTTCAACTGATGTCGTCTGATTATGCCTAGCAGTCTTGTTTCGCACTCTGTAGGCTGCCAGACCCCAGCTTGCATTGGTTTAGACGCTCTACTGTCACCGAAAGCTCACCGAACGTTCTAACCGCCTGGTAGATGGAGATGATTGCAATGAAGCGCCACATATGAAATGTAGTGCTTTGTTCTTTAGGAATACGCCCTTCTTTTCTAAATACTGCCTTCGATGCTGGCAAGCATCTTGAGTTTTGAGCGAAGATACGCGAGCAGCACTCGTTTGCCGAAGCACTCCGCTTTAACAAGCATCAGCAAGGCTTGGGAGACAGCAGCCGGAGCTATGGAGCAACAATAAAACGACCTAACACTGCTCACCCAGTCGGGGAGTCGTGGTTGAACATTCTATTGCTTTGCCACGGCGATTTTCTCAACACCGCGCACTTACAAAACTTCCAAGCGCGAAGCAAGTGAGGAAGCTGTTGTGATGATAGCTACCATTGTGCGCTTGATATTGATCGTCTGCCACCGCTCGTCGCACTTTCAAGCTCGTAAAGCACTACATGTGTCGCCTTCTACCGTGAAGAGGCCGTGACAATATGACAGGAGCATTCAGGAAGGCGCCATAAGGACATCGCCAAGGAAGAACGGCTCTAATGCTCTCGAAACCGAACAAAGAAAAAAGCATTATGGGATGATCGGAACATATAGCGAAGCCGGAAAGACGGGGACCATAGCGACAAGTGTGAACAACGATTTTGCTCGTCGTGTTTCTGCTTATAGCTTCATAACACGGTTCGCTGGAGATGGAGGAGCGTGAGATAGTGGTAATCGTAGTGGTAAGCCAAACTGTGAAAGAGAGCGCAAGCAAGAGGGAGGACAGTGAAGCGGTCCTTCTGACTCCTGTGGACATGCAACATAATTGAAATTGTTTCTATTTCATTATTTAACACTGTAGATTCGCGCCTAAGTGAATGGCTTGTGTTCAAGTTGGCTTCCCTCCTACAAAAGAACTCCCTGGACAAACGGCATAACCATGTGACCTGCCTTTCACGGATGGGCTTCCGTTCACACAGTATTGCACGCAGCCCAAAGCATAGAAGAGAAAGAAATTTTCTGTGCCCTATTTTGGAAGCCCTACGAAAAGCTTTGAAGTGAGGTACACTTTTTATATGGGTAGTGTGGGGGGAGAGGGAATGCTGCCGTTTAGAAGTCGCATTTTCTTTAATGTTCGTTGAGCAACTATAAAACGAATGCAATCACGCTCGTAGCAATGGACGTTTTCTCTTGTTTGCATGTGACATTTGATTTGCGTTGTACGGAGTTTACGAAAAGGGAGGTGAACGCTAGGTCTTGGAACAATTACACTGTTTTAATACCCACAGGATACAAGATAAGGATGTTGGACAACTCACGTGGGTTGCCTAATCTATAAATTTGATGATCGCCCTTGTTCTCTTATTGAAAACAGCATCACGTGTTCCTGGAGGACGTTATTTGCAGTTATGAAAATTTTATTTTGGCATGATTGCATGTTCCGTCGAATTTCATTTATTTTAGCAGCATATTGAACGAAATACCCTCCACCTTCTTAGGAAGCTTTGTCCTGATTGAAATGCTATTTTTCTTTCACTGAAGAGCCGGCGTGTTGCTTTGTTTGAAGTTTCTGCCAACTTGAAATCTGACGACTCAATCTGGTAGCATCGACAGTACGGAGTAAACAGGACGGCAGTGCTTTTGTTGTTGTCTTTTATATTAAGTTACGTATCAAATTTCAATGATGTGTAGTAAATACAACAGAGCTTTTAGTTTTAAGCAGCAGCGAGGCTTTCTTTTGTCTTTTATGAATGTTTCTTAAAACTACCACGAGTTGTTTGCTGAAGAGCCAGGTTCCTCGTAAGCTTCGCTGAGAGGATAGGTAACACGCAGCAGAAACATCAAAATTGTCCTCTTATTTGAAAATCTCATAATTTTGGTAATTCCTCACTAAGTGAGTAAACGAACAGCGCAACGGACAAGGACGGAGGAAGGTAAGAACCCACAGTGCTGACTTTCAACAATGAATTAATAGCGGAGCGAAGTACATATATAGTGAAAAAAATGGGCATGCGTAGAAACGTGCAGTTAACAGCCACTGCGATACAATGCCAGCAGACCTCTTGTCACTTACTGATTGAGCTGGACACCAGTACACACCTTAAAAATGATCGAGATACGCAATCTCTTTTGGCAATAGCGCAACTGATGGGGAACTTACACATGTACCGTCAAACTTACTGATGTGATAGGGCTCAGTTATCTCACGCATTGCCTGCGAGTGGTGCTTGCCTATTACCTCGCAACGCTCAAAGAGGGGCACGCAGCCGCAGTCCGTTGCTCTGTTCGTTTATTCAACTATGACCAACCAACTTCCCCAAGTTTCCACGCTTCCTCACTAAGTCTTAACAGATGTGATCGACACATACGTGTAAAGCTCAAGACAGATCATGTTGAAATATTCGAATACTGCACGAACGACATCATTGTGAAGGCATTGTAGTCTGACATGCTAAGCCTGGATCTTCGCAAGGCACGACTATTAAAGGAAACTTGAAAGCTCCAAAGCTGAATAACCCTGGACAAGCTTAAGTGGGAGCTCGGGATCGAGTTGTGCTGCTAGTGTGGTATGGAAAAGCCTTCCGATATCACTAACAAGAGCCACGTCTCAAGATGCTCGAAAAGGTGCTTGTCATGCAGTACGATCAAAGACAGAAGGAGGACTGAGATCGATCCGTGAAATATTAAAATATTCCCCTTACGCGATGATCCCGATTTCCCAAGCAGGCTCCCCATTATAGCACCGCTTATTCGATGCGTGTCTCGAGTGTGGTGATTCACTATTTTCTTCCTTTTTTTTTGTTTTATTGCACTGCACGAGTACGTTCACGTCCTCGTCATCATCGCATCCCTAGTAAGCAATTTGCGACGGCAGCACGTAGACGCTTATTGCATCAGAGTGAGCGAGAAGACACGCATGACCCGGAAATCTTAATGCGCCTTTTCGGGGGCTGCGTAAACGCCGAGGTCTTTAGAGCTGACACCATGAAAAGGGGAAGCCGCGGGTGATTGTGGGAATCGTTGGCGGTAGCAGCATTTCCCCGTTTTTTCGCTTCAACGATTCGCGCATGTTCGGCGCTCCGTATAAGACGCCCGTGAACCTATAATGAAATAGGAGCAAAGCTGTGTGCGCAGTTATCCCAACCTGCGCGGCACCCTACTTCGTCTTCTGCGCATCACTGCGTCTCCCCACTCTTTGCCACGGGCTGCTCTACCGCAGAAATTTACCGTCTCAAATTGGATTATCGCGCGGGCGCACACACGATGCTTCGATGGAGACAAATACAGAGAACGAAAGAAGGGAATCGAAAAGAGGGCACCAGGGTTGCCCAAGAAGAGGCTGCCAGAGTTCCGAAGGGTCCCTAATGTAATCTGAGCCACCGAGGAAAAGATTCTACAAATAAAACCTCTCGGCAATCTAAAGCGATGCAGCGCGACCCCGAGCGTCAATCCGCTGCCTCCATGTTGCTAACCAAAGAGTGAATCGAAACCTGATATAGAAGGGTGGAAACCGATATTACAGCAGGAAGGTGGCGAAAAAACAAACTTCTGTAGAGAATGCCGCAGGACAAGGTGAGGGTGGAGGAGATATGGTATCGAGGAAAACGAAATGGGTGAAGGCCTCCACCATTGAGAAAAGAGGAGCCGGAAAAAAGAATGGTGGCGGGCTGGGACGGAGCGGGGAAAAGCGTGGAAGACAAGGACAACTCCAGTTGGTAGATTGGTCGCTTTCATTATCTTTTGCTGAGCACACACAGGCGTAACGCTTTTCGTAAGCACAATATAATGTAATTTCCCCTCCTTTCCTTTCGCAACCTTTCAATGTTTGTCACAGAGGCGTATCCATTTCCTCTCGGATACGTCCCTTTGCGTGCATCTTTACCACAACCACCAGAACGTGTTTTCTTGAACCTTACTATCCCTTCGCAATTTGCCTCTCAACCCCCTATCCTCAGCTGCTTTCTATCGCCTACGTCCTCCCTTACAAAAATTGATTTAGACAGTCTATAGATCGTCTAAATTCATTTTTGTAAGGGCTCAGCTCCCTCGTGCTTAAGATGCAGTGCTCAAGAGGCACTAATGCACCCGCACGCACCATATGGGAGATATATGACTTGAGTGAGACTTGCAGATGTGTGTTTGTAAAATGATGGAAGCGAGTAAAGACGCCGAGGGTTAGAATCAAAGGAGAAGCCTTCTTTTGGGCAGTGATCAATGATCTCGCCATAGATACGCCGTGATGCACCTACGTACGCCTTCAACATTGCATGTGGTGTCCAGTTTCGAAAGAAACGAGGCCGCACCATATTCATCAGATGTCTCTTTTGTAAGTGCCGTCTGTGAAAGGCCTTGGCCGAGTAACATCTCTTGTTTTCACAGCGATTGCGACAAAAAAATATTCCTCTTTTCTCACTCTCCGCTGGAAACATTCTACAAATATATGTAATAGCGTAATACTCGTGCTGCATTACTTGGAACTTACAGAAGACAGTAATCTAGCACTTGCTGCTGCCAGAATTACTTCATGAACTTTGAACGGAACGTTTAAGCGCTTCCCACTGTCGCTGTGCGATTTATTCCCACGCCACTGTTTTTTTAAATATTTTTTTTCTGCTTGTGCTGTACTTGTGGACGCGTATTCGCCAAACGTTCTTACGCCAGAGTTTTTCGTAAGGGAAACTTTCAGCCAACATTCATGCTTGCCATATGAATACCGAAGGAGGTCGGTCAACGGGAAACTGTGAAATAAAACTTCTTGAATTCGGCTTCCGCTGCGTAGCAACCGGGGTCTGCGCGGCTCTCGATCACAACCGAATTGGGATCGAAACGATCTGAGTGGGCGCTGCTTTAAGCTGGTCTTTCAGTGTTCGGTTTGGCTAGCAGATCGTGACGCAAGGCTGACAATTGCTCCTTCACAGCTATTATTACAACTGATTCTTTCCTTTCTTTATTACAAACATGTATAGTTTTATTTGAATCTTGCATCTTAAATTAGTCTTACCTTCGCACAGTGCTCTTTAAAACACGGTAAATGAAAGTGCCGCTAATCTTAACTATGTCTTGCAAACATGTGGAACGTATTCACGGAAATGTCTTACGCCAGATTCATTCGTAAACGAAATTTTCAGCCAATCGTGAAGCTGCGCATCTCATTAGCGAGACCTGCTGGCCAACAACAGTGAATAGTTACGAACGAAAGGCTTTGTGAGCTCGGCCACTCAACATTTAAAGGCATGTTCGCCGTTCTTAATAAACGGCATGGTGAAATGATTGAGCGATTTCTTAGAGATTGCCTTCTTCACATTCCGGTTAAAAAATTAGACAGAAATGAAAACAAATGATAAGTAAGATATCGGGCGTGACAGTGCGATGTTGATAATAAGCAGAAAAAATACAAACTTCAAGGTCGCTGTTCGAATAATTCGTAATCGCTTCTAGACGCGCAAAATTCTGCCACTGGCAGTTACTCGAGCGCAAGAAATTGCGGCCAACAGAGTTCGAGAAACAGAAACATAGCTGCCCGGTAGTGCCACTATCACACTTTAGCATTTCTACATGAAAGAAATGGCTGTTTCAGTGTCAGCAGCACTTTGCACGGGGAGAGCACGTGAGATCTCGGCTTGGTAATTTGCTTCATGGTCTGCTGACGGTGGTTCTTATGAACTACTTAGCTTGATTTACAATAACAAGACCGCTTACATGAATCCTTCGCATTTCGCAGTAGCAGCGATCTTGCATCAATAGAACAACGTTAAACAACACACCGCTTCTGTAGCCCCTCATAGAAATTAGACTGAGTTAGGTATTTATGTTTGTTCAGTGTAATGGTGTGTTTTGTGCAGGATATGTAACACTCGAGCGCTGTACATATAACCTAATTCTTAATTATACAATCTGGAGTCCATGCTTAGAGTACCGGCATTCAAAGCCTACCATTACTCAATAAAGAAAGCGTTGCTCTCGATCTCTATCATTACAAGCACTGCCACATGAAAACTTAACGCTTGTAAATCTTCCGCAAGTCAAAGCGTTGCTTAACACATTAGCATCACCAAGCATGGTTACTTTCAACTCTGCTACTTGTTCATCTAAATTAAACAGCGAAACCGGTCCTTCCACCGCTAAACACCATACATCATCATTAAACTTGGCGAATGCGCTTTGTGCTACGAGCATTTCTGTGATGGCTCAGTGAGTTAACAAGATTGCGGAGAAACGCGCGAGATTGCATTGACCATTTAGTGCGTTATCGCAAAGGTTGTGTGGCGTTGAATGTCAGACTGAGTGTCTTCGCAAATTTTTCCGTAGGATCCAATTGCAACTGAGAACTTACGCTCTGTATATGCACGGCAGCCACTGTTAAGCATCTCTCATCAAACATATAGTGTTTGAGCTTACATGTATACGATTGAGGCCGAACATCAACGCCGTTCAAGAAAGTCGTTCGATGTATGCCGACAAGCGCTTGCACGCATTGCTGGGCAAAAACTCGAACAGGAGGGATACGCCAAGGAGAGAGAGAAAGAGAGAGCGAGGTCAGAAAAGTATTGCGCGTGGCTTCGGGACGGGTATTGTTACTCATTATGCTCAGAGCCGTCATTTCTCGCATCGGGGGAATCACCGGTGGCGATGCCGAACTGAAGGGGCGTTCCAAGGGTGAAGGCCTTTTATTACCTCCTTTATTTGCCATCCTTCAAGCGTGCGTGTGTTAGTGTGTTCTTTTCTGGCACAAGCTTACTTCAAGGAGAGAAGAAATAAAAACAAAAACAGTATGGAATGGGGCTGGCGGAAGAAAAGGCTAACTTAACTCGTCTCATGATGCTTTTTTTATCGTGCCGTTTTGCTGTTTCCTCTTCGTAATGTCTAGGTCAACATGTAAAGCGCTACAGTGAAACCACTGGTGTACGAACACGACCAGTGATGCTCATACGAACGTTTCTCTTCACATTTAGCTGCCACCTCTTCTCCCTTCCCCTCCCTCTACTCGCACGCTTGCCTCTCCCCACCATGACAAACGGACATGCTTAATGGCAAATAGGAAGGAAAAGTGCACCGAAAAGGTAGATTTTTACCGCAACTTACATTTTTTTCTTGCTTGGTAGGGATTCGGTCTGGTTTACATTTCGGTAGTCTTCTTTTTCTGGAACTGGACGAAAAGCAAGCTTCAAACAGCGGGAAGAAAGAGGGACGAAGCGGAGTCTCTGACCGCCGGAGCACGGGAAAGAAATGACGCGCCGTTTTGAGTGAGTTTAAAACGAAAGAAAACACTTAAATAAGAAAAGGGAAAACGGTATGAAATAATAAAAAAAGTTAAAATACGTAAAAATTCTGTGTTCTCTTCGTGTATAAGTTTAGCGGCTGTACGTGGTAAGAAACCCCAGCTGAAGCATTCACTGCCCTCTACAGTGGATATTTAAGGAACGAAACATTCGTGGGAAAAAAATGTGACGGCACTTGGTGGTATAGCGGGCAACCCCAAGACAATAAGCCACACAACGAAAGACATTATTGAACGGCGAAAAAAAGAAGGCAAACGGCGCAAGAACTAACGCAGTGGCATCATCGCGGTATTCGAAGGGAATAGAAAAAAGGGAAGAGGGAGAGAGATGAAGCGTGTGTCGGAAGCGACGAGGGCAGGCTTGAAGCACGCAACGCGGAGCGCAGCAGCATGCTGGGAGCTGCAGCTGCAGCATGAGTTACTTGAACCTTTTCCTTGTTCTGTTAGTTTATTTCTATCCTTCGACCCGCGCATGTCTTGTGCGACAACCGGCGGCCACATTTCTGCTTTCCTTCGCCTGCAGTACTTTTTCTCTTTTCCGTTTTCCGTGTAATGAGGCAAGCGCTGCGGTTCGTATAATTATGGGACTGGGCTCGGAGTAATGTGTGTACGGTGCTTCGCAGAATTGCTTATACAACGTAGAGATAACGTAAAAGAAAGCACGTTCAGCAGTGGAAATGAATACCCGGCAAGAAGTGCTGGTCAAAGAATTGGATCTTGCCACGTGGAGCGAAAAAACACGACGGCCGTAGCGATAACGATTATGATAATCGCCGGCCTTGGAGCCTCGTAACTATATAGACACCGTCGCATTGGGGCTAGCCTACACACAACGTCACTAACGAGGCCGTCTTACTCTCAAAGTTTGTCACTATTCTTCGTGTATTCCTACGCGCTTCTTGTTTTCGTTTCTTCTGTATTATGCTTCACCAGGTTACTTCTTCTTCATTTTTCTTTTCGTTTCTTGCCGCATGACTTTTTCACAGCACTCACGATGGTTTTCTTCTTCTTCTTTTCTTTTCCTTCGTGTTCGACGAATACAGCCAAAACTTCCTTCTCAAGGCTTCCTCGCCTTTTCATCGTTCAAGCTAGCAGTGCCTGGGTTACGGCATATATATACTGCGTCGTGGGAGCAAATGGCGCCATCAATACTAAGCCATTGTGTCCAGTCCACCACCTCCATTTTTTTTCCTTCGCCCCGCAAGTTATTCGTAAGAAAGTAAAACGGAAAAATCTTGGTGCTTCCTAATCGACATTTGTCTTGCTTTTTTTAGTGTACTGATGAGCAGGGCAGCTTTCCAGGTTTTACTCGCCGCTTAATAACTAGGCGCAGTCAAAGGACAAAATTCATTCTAGTGTGCGGCTTCTAAGTGTTCTGGCGTGGTCGGCAAGCGAATAGAAGCATTGAAGGGAACTTCTAAGTGGTCGGTAATCTTGGCTGCTGAAGGCGATCGCTTTCAGAAAGCCGCAGCATAAGAAGATTGTGTAGTGCACGTGGCAGATGTTTGTGATTCCCTCTTAATTAGGTACTAAATATTTGGCAATAATCATCTCCGCAACCACACAGGGACGTGAGAGGACTAGCTCCCCTGGACAGTTTTTTGTAGTGTGACGTTGCTTGTTTTTGCTTTATATACATGTGTGTTTATTGATGACAGTTTCTAATTTGTAGTGTTCTTAACAAACTCTGTATGAGCAAAGAAAAAAAGACAAGAATTATAAACGCCAGTTATGCGACCAAAAAATGCTGCTTCATTTTGAAAAGGACGCGTATGCGCGTTTGATATTTATCGCCTTATCTTCCAACTAGAGCCAGTGGTACCGTTTAGAATTTGAGTGACTTTTGCTGATAGCAGATACTTTTGAGCTTATCCTACGCTTTTCCTCCTATATTTAATTATTGTCTCATATGAACTTTAAGGCAAGCGGCAAAATCTAAGGTAGCCGTCCTAATGGGCAAACATTTCTGTTATTTGAATAGAGGTGGCACCTTCAACCGATAGGCAAAAGCACTGTCATCGATATGCATACATTAAACTACCCGAAGTAAGATACGCATGTTTATGGGCTGTACGCGTTGCGGCGAACTTTTGCTATTAATTAAATTAATGCAGGGTGAGCAAACACTCAGCGTTGTCTCTCGTTTGAACGCGTCACCGAATATTTGGTATAACACAAACCTCCCACACTTTGTGAGTGGGAGGAAAGCGCATACGAAGCCGACCAGGGGCGTAGCAGAAATCTTTCTGTTTTTTTTTTTTGGGGGGGGGGGGGGGGGGTGGACGTTAACTATCCAACATGCAACATGCAAACATACGTGCGTATGCTTGCATGTGTGTGTGTATGTATATACGCATGTAAAATTTCAAAATGTCGGGGAGGGAAGAAATTTGACCTCTCCCCGCCCTCACCCTCCCCCTCTTCCCACTGGCTAAGCCAACGTAGCCCTCATTGGCTCTCCTTACTTTTGCATCCGCCGCATAGCTTGCAAGATAGGGCGCGCGAGCCGCCTATGTGCTCAGCCGCGCGATGAGTTACCGCAGCACCTATGGCTGCCTATTGGGATATCGATTATCAGGAAGGTGAATGAAAATGCGCCACGCTAGGTCATTCAAGAATCTGTCTTGTTTTCAAGTGATTATTGTGTTTAGGCCGTAAAGGCTGCGCTATATGTATGCGCTGCGGCATCGGCACTATTTAGATGTTGCGAGCGAACTTTCTCGTATTTGCGCTGATACAATCTCTGCTGCCTTTCACGTTTGTAAGTTAGTACACGTAAAAGACTTGTTCGTCGAACTCATTTTTGTTAGTGGTCTTATGTCACTATGGGAAAGTCGTGTCAACGCAAGTGGCCTTTAGGTTCACTTCGATTTTCTGTACATTTCTGCAGAAATAAAAAGAGTTCATTCATTCATTCATTCATTCATTCATTCATTCATTCATTCATTCATTCATTCATTCATTTGATGCGTGGAAAAGCATTTTAGAATATTAGCATTTCAAGAACTACAACTGTAAGTGTTGTTAGCTCGATTTATCTCTTTCCGGCACAGTGGTCACCTACGGTGACCACCCTTTCAACATTTTTTAGCAGTGACATCTAGAGGTTGAGCGAGTGAATACGTGTTTGCTTTGCCCTTTTAGTCGTTTATAAAGATGCTCCAGATGGCGCTAGTTATCCAGGGCACTTTTTTTCCCTACAAGAAAAAAATTTTGCCACAAGCATGCCGTTTCCCGCGCTGTACCCTGAAAGATTATACGGGCGCAGAGGTACGTGAGGTTGCACGCGAACTTTTTTTGGTGTAACACGCAGCGGAAGAGTATTTCTCGCTGGCTGTGCAAGTAAAAATGCGCTTCGGATCAGTTTCATTCTGTACAGCGACTTTATTCAGGGTGGTTACCTACGCTGACCACTGTGCATGAAAGGGCTACGGGAGGGAGGAAGGGTAATGAAATGGAAGTATGAGGTGGATTGGAAATCACGCAAGTGGTGGCACGAGATATTTTTTTAACTTCTGGACTGCAGTGTTGTCAACGCATGCATCATTTTTCGGGAACATGCTGGTTCCGAAAAGATGACCTTGAAATATTTTAGAAGAAATTTAGCCCGACAGATGACTGTCCAAGCTCTTATAGATCGTACAGATAAACGTAAGTCATCTGTTGGCGCAGGGGCCAAACGAAAGAAATTCAAATCCTTTGTGGACTTCATCATTCGTACAGCAGCGTCCAACCATCAGCCAACAAGGTGTTCACCACGAAAGTGTGCGAACTCTAGCAGAAAGGCACACCCATCTCGAACAGTTTGGATGTGTCAAACATGCAACGTGCAACTCTGCCTTTGGAAAGGAAAAAAAAACTGTTTTTCGGAATTCCACAAGAAGTGACTTCCTCTGTGCAAAGCGCAAAGTATGCTTCTACACTTAAAACGACCAGTTGTTACATATTTGTGGAGCACAGACCCTTCCGGCACGGTGGTCATCAGCGGTGACCACCTCCTGGGAACTTTGTTGCTAGTCGTAATTTTTTTTTCGTGTGTTCAATGTGTTATTTGTGACCTTTTATCATAATTTTTGCATTAAATTCAAAATTTAAAGCAAAGCCAATTTCTGTGCTTGAAAGAGTTATATGGAGAAAGTGTGAAGCATGCTTGAAACATTCATTGCCCCGCCACGGTGGTCTAGTAGTTATGGCGCTCGGCTGCTGACCCGAAGGTCGCGGGATCGAATCCCGGCCGCCGCGGCTGCATTTTTGATGGAGGCGAAAAAGATTTAGGTGCACGTTAATGAACCCCAGCTAGACGAAATTTCCGGAGCCCTCCACTGCGGTGTCTCTCATAATCATATCGTGGTTTTGGGACGTTAAACCCCAGATATTATTATTATTACTTTCCTTCTTGGTTTTATATAGAAACTGAGAATCGCGCGTTTTGGGGCGTTAAACCCTAGATACTATCATTATTATTATTGAAACATGCATTGTATGAATAGGGTTATCGAGTGATTTGCGTTCGTGGGTTACATGGGTGTTCCTTTATGTATATATAACATATTAGAACTTACATGGCTGGGGGACTGCAACTTGAAATGCTTCTGGCTAAGATAACGCGTCTTCATCACAGTGCCTCCCACTATTAGGCTTAACAGTGTATGCCATTAAAAGCAGTACTCTCGCGCAACAATGGCAAGACAATCAGATAGATAGTAGAAACATTTGAATTCGAGTTAAGCCCCGCACTGTGAGGCAATACTCGAACCTAAACCTGCCGCTCACTTATGTGCATACTTAAAATTATCAAGGATAACACACTTCACATCCAGCCACAAGACTACTAAAAAAATTACACCTTCTCCCGCTAAAGGGGACCATGAGGCGATGCGAAGCCGGAGCATTTGCACGATCACGTTCCGCTGGCGTTCGTTGAGCATGCTTCCGACCTCGGGCATGCTACCGACATCGCGTCGTGGAACGCGAAGAGGAACACTACGCGCGCCGTGTCTTTTCTCTATCCTGTCCGTTAATTCTTACAGGGCGAGCGGGGAACGCGGTCGACAGGCGCGCGAGAGGGGGGCAGCGTAGAAGAGGAGTGAGAGGGGGAGGGGACGCGCATGCGCTGGCGCTGGCGCTCATCGCGGCGTTGCGCAGGAGAGAATTTCGGCATGTCGAGCCCGCATTTCAGAGGAGTCAAGCGAAACAAACGCTGGGCTGAACGCGGGCAGCGCTCTACCTGCTTTATATTCACACTTGAAGGAGAGGAGACTAGAGGAGGAGAGTAGCGCATGCGCCGCGAGAGCAGAAGCGAGAACGCAGGAGAAGCGCAAGCAGGTGCTGGGAGAGAAGTGGAGAGAGTAACGCGTAGCTGTTGGAGAGAGTGAAGGAGGAGAGTTGCGCACGCGTAGTGTGAGCCCAGAAGCCAAGGCCGCGGGACATACCCCCGAGCAAGAGATGCTTCGCATCTAAAAGCAAATAACAATATCAAGTTTGTGTGACAAAAGTAATGTTTATTTTATGGGCATTGGCACAGCTTGACAATATGCTCTAGCTGCTACTTTCGCATGCATATTCTTTTTATAGAGTTTGACATTTGTAGTTCGCACAGGCAGACATCGTTAAAGCTGAATCATTAATTATACTGTGATCGCGTACTGACCCAAAAGACGTGGGTTCGATCCTGGCCACGGCGGTCAAATTTCGATGGAGGCGAAATGCTACAGGCCTGTGTACTTAAAATCATGTGCATGTTAATGAACCCCAAGTGGTCGAAATTTCCGGAGCTCTCCACAAAGGCCTGCATCATAATCATGTCGTGGTTGTGGCACGTAAAACTCCAGTTTCGTTAACATTATAATTAATACGAATAATACAAAATGGGTGGTGTTTGGGGGCTGCTTCTTACGAGTTTTATAATTCTGTGCTGAGAGGGAAGACTCTTTCATCGCTTGCCTCAGACGCATTTATGTTCCAAGAATATTACCTTGTTTTCACCTGATTTATTGCAATTTTTCTTGTGCAAATTCTTTTCGGAAAATCTGCCGTCTGCCGTCAATATTATTGTCTTCGCAATATTTTTTGCATGAGCAGTGAAGTCTTTGGATAAAGTAAGGCCAACTAGGTGAACTTTTTGTCATTCCAGGCGGTGAATGGATTACAGTGTGGGCGACCACTTTCACCAACTAAACTTAAATGCATCAAAGTAAACTTGCATGTAAATTTCCATAAGGACCACAACAATGATGAAAAAATAATTTGAAGACTTTGATCCTAACTACCCTTAGTTTGAGATCACGGCTGATGGTTGAAATTCGAGCATACTGTATTGACGCAGCGTCTGAATAATGGTTTTTCTCCCATCCTAAAAGTATACAAACAGAAAACGCGAAACGTCATGCAGCGCAGGTTACTGGAAGCAGCACTGACTAAAAGCATTTTAATTTAGGTTTAGACAGAACTGATCTGCATTCAAAACGCCGGTTGTGTGCCAGTTTTGCGCACGTTTGCTAATCTGCCCCGCGCAAACTGAAGCAAAGCAGCAGAAGCTTGCAAACGTCCATAGTGCGGGTGTGAGGGAATGACGATATGATCGAGCCTTTTTGTTCACGATATCTGTCCTAATCTTCTTACGACACAACAAGCTATGAAAGTTCTTTGCAAAGTTTCGCTCTAGCGTTCTTCCGCTTACATTGATTTTGTGTGGAAGAACTTCCACAAACACATAAGTTCGGCCTTTGTTGAAACCTGGCCTTTGTTTCGTACGGCCCTGATCGCAAATTGTTGATTCAAGCTATTTATTCGGCTCTGCTGCTAATCCACGCTATTCTTACTTCAGAGAATAGCATGTGAATTAGTGAAGCACAGGATATCAACGCGCGTCGAGGTTATAGGGCCCATGGGTACATAGAGTTTCCTACAATACTTACTAGAGGGAACTCTGGCGCTAGCGTCTATGGGAGCTGCAACGCATGACGCTTCAGCCAGCATGGGAATGATGGGTAGTACACAAATTTGTCTGAACTTCGTACTTTCGGCTCCGTTTGGCTCTGCGTCGGCTGCAGCCGCTTTGTCGCAAAACGAATTTCAGTAAAAGTCAGCAGTTTCACTTCGCCACTTTATCTTCTTTAGGCTCACCGATTCAAATCTGGTCACGAAGTTCACAACGATCCATTCTTTTATCCGAAAGAAAACCAAAACATAGCAATAAACAAAGCCAGAAGTGCGTTCGAAGCCCACAAGCACGAAGACTAGGCAAATCCGTGTACTACCCATCATTCCCATGGTGGCTGAACGATCGCAGCGCCAGAGTTCCCTCTAGGTCATTTTAGGAAACTCTATGCATGGGTACGTGGGGAAATCGCTACAAGTCAAATGTGTCGGCGTTCCTTGGAGGCCCGAATTGGGTAAGCTGACCGCCACCGATTCATGAGCGCGCAAAACTGCGACGTGATATCTATCATTTTGGAATTTATCTACAGCTCCAAAAGATTAGGAAACACTGAACAAGACTTGTGACAATGTTACCTGGCGTCAACACTCATCCCACAGGACGGGCACAAATCTGGGAAAATCACTCGCTATGTGCTTCTACTGAGCAGGCGCACCAAACCAGAAGCATTGGCAAAAGGGGATGTGTGTTTCTATTAAATAAATAGTGCTGCTTATGACGTGCATTTTGGTTTTGAGGACATTGAAGTACCGTTTGCTGTGCAGTTCTGTAGAATAGAGAGTCAGGAACCTGCGCATCTGTAGATGCATTTAGAGGGAAACGCGAACGGCTGGGTTTCCCGCTGTAAGAACTGTCGGGAAGGTTTCCGTGGATAGGTCTGAAAACAAGCCTCAGGATTTCAATGTTGCAAACACGCACGAAGCCTTTGTATATAAATATCAAATGTTGTTAAACCGACACGGCGTGGATTCGCACGAGCAAAATAATGTCATATTGACCCTCCCATAATAATAACGGCACAGACGATGTCACCTCTCAGTGCGCTATTTAGTTGATAACAACGCCACCGTGAGGAATCCTTGTGTCTTACCAGTGAAAAGTATACTTACCCTCCTTATGTATATAATACATCTTCTCCGATGAGGTCGCGAGTTCTCTTCACGGCGGCGGGTGCCGCATTTCAAAGAGGAAGGGTGAAATGTGAAACCGATTTGTGCTGAGACTTGCGTACCTAAATAGGAACTCCAAGCTGCCACAATGAATCCCCAGATTCGCTCTCCGGCCTTCTTCAAACCCACTGAGCCCTTGTTCTCTCGTTCTTCATTCATATCTTACTGTTTTTATGCCATCTCCTGCCGCACCCAATTAAGGGCAGCAAACCAGGTGCAGTCTGGTGAACCTCCCGGTGTTTACATTGCATTTGCATTCTGCTTTTCATGCACTGAGTAGTATTACAATGATGTGCCCCATAACAGAGGGAATTTTTCAGCGTGGATTGGTGGACAGTTTTCAAGGTGGACTGATAAACACTGTGATGCAAATGTAAGAATAAAACATATTCGTCTTCTGTGTAATTGTACAGCATATATACAGTGATGAGAAACCTGCCCTTCGGACAGCAATATCCAGCATGACCCAAAAAAATATTTTGGGATCACGATTTAGCAGAACGTAACGTCGGGCGAGTTGGTGCATATGTTAAATAAATATTTGTGGCGCAAACTGAGAACGGCGCAAACTGATAAAATAGGGCAGGACCAGGGGCGTAGCCAGGGGGGGGGGGTTCAAACCCCCCCGAAATTTTTCAGTTTTGCTTGCGTATATATAGACGCGCACATACAAACGCACGCACGAACATACATAAAGTATGGTTGAACCTCCCCCCGAAAAAAATTTCTGGCTACGCCCCTGGGCAGGACGTCAGTCCTATCCTCACTTCTCTTGTTTCTTTCTCGATGTCAGTTTGCGCCACAAACCTTTCGTTAAGGCCTCGTACGTCAGTGATGCGTTAGTTTGCAAAAGCGTTGGTACGCTTCTTGAGACACAGCCACCGTTGCGAATGCCAACCGCCTGCGTATCTAACAAGCCAAGATTCGCCTACAACCCGCAACTCCCTTCTCCTCCTCCTCCTTATGACATACTGGACGGTGAAAGTCTCCATGAGTGCCTGTGTTAGCAGAAAGCACGAACTTCTCTCCTCGTCCTCATCTCTCAGTTCTTTTTCCTTGAAGCACTGTAGCCAACCGAGCTCAGCCTGACTAACTTCCCTGTCTTTTTCTTATGTCACTCTCTCTTAACGTGGCTTCCAAACACTCCCCCGTTGTCCCATGATTCCCTATGACTGCAAGCAGTTCGTACGACTCTTAATACTCGTAGCAAATAATGGGTACTAAAACGCGCATTTATGGCCTGACGTTGCTGTCGAAAACAATGGCCGAAAGTTTTTTTAAGGACTTGCGGCCTCTGCAAACACATGATGCAGGTCTTGAGCGCCTCATTATTTGGCGTACAGGACACCACAACTTCGCCACCTAACTTCGATACCGGCACACGAAGGCGTCCTTTTTTGGGTCAACAGTACAGCGGGCCAGAAAAGTTTGTTGGCACGACCTTTACCTCTTTAGGCGCGTTCCTAGGATTTTCCCTGGTCGACGTTCGTTAACGCAATGCTGCCGTTATTTCTCCGTAGCAATTATCGAGTGGCCGGCGGGCGAACAAGCGTCTGGGTGCGATGGCCCGACTCATCCTCGTTAGCGTACCACCATTTCGAGGAATTAGTGCCCCAGACAGACTCCAAATGACTCTGCCGTTGTTGTTTGGTGAACGAGCATGGCTGCACAGCCACTCGCTAAGCGGCATCTCAGAGTGGGACGTTCATTGCGCTGACATTCCTTGTGTACTTCCTGTGCATTACGTCTGACCAAGATATTAACCATTTTTTTTCTTTCCTAGCTTATCTGCTGTCACATACCCCTTCACCTAACCTGCTGGTCAGTAATATGGAGGGTGACGTTTTCTTGATTAATTTGGTCAACGATAATCACTGACAGAGGGAGAGGTAAAACTTGTGCCCTTATGCAAGATGACTGAAGAAACCCAGCCTTTCTTCTCCTTCATCTTTAAAAAAATTCATAAGTTAAACTTGGAGACCAGCGCTCTCGTACTAGTTCCTACAGTTCATTGGGCACCACTTGCATGTTGATGTCCCTGTTCGGGTGCATAATTGTGGTCGCCATAAACTACAATATGAACCATTACGGTAAACTAGATGATCAGGTTATTGGCATTCTGGCTTAGCGTAATTTTTGCGCTGTTGTGGTTTTCACATTTTCACGCATTTATACGTGCATTCGCAGATGACTTAACGTACTTTTTAACAATCATTACTCGCCGCAACGTGACTCTTCATGATGATTTTTCCTTATGGGAAAGCGATAAATTTTGTCTGTTTGAGAGGTATTTTTAGGGGCAGTTGACAGATTTTCGGTGATAAGTTTTATTTCTGAAACGAAGAGTAATCAGAGTCGAGGTTTTTTATTTTTCACCTTTAAATGTTAACTGCAAGAAATCATATTTGTCACTAGGTTGTCCTCTTTCTTTCTGTATTTTACGCACTGCAAACATCGTCAAATTACGTGCAGTGCTTGACGAGAAACACAGTGTCTTTTATGCGTGTGTTTGGACAGGAATTTGGGAGCTAAAGCCGTAGCTTTTCTCTCCAAATTAGCCAATGACTGATAATGGTTCATGTACTTGCATGAGGAAAGGGGTGTTCATTGAGACAGGAAAGCCCATCCTTCAGTGTTTCATTAGCGACAATACCGTGTTTGCTTATCGACATGATCCCATTGCTCGTAATAAAGTGTGCTTGCCGTGCGTCGCAGCTTTGAATCATGTTGTGCACAAGACGACAGCGAGAGAACAAGTGAACGTTGGAGAACCCTACACTATTCTATGTCTTACTGTAGCACCGTGCACGCAAGTTTTCTCAAGATGGGAATGTTTTTATGTCACCTTGTTTCGTGTTTTTGTCTACCACCTTCTGTTTATAGAACAGGATTGTTATTCTTTCTTTGCCTACAGATTTGCAGTAGCAAGCAGATTGCATTACTCATTTGATAGAGTGCCTGGGGGACAAATAATCCAGGGGTTGAATCACGAAAGCCATTTCTTGGTAAGTGGCCTTTTTTGCGAAGGATACATCGGGCATCGAAATTAGCCAAGTTTCCTCTCTAGAAAAATTCTGACGTAGACTATTTTGAGAGCAAGGGTCAAGAATTGTAGTAGAATTTAGATAGAAGCTTGTAGGTAATAAAATTATTGCTTGTTACATGAGAGATGACGCAGATGATTGCAAAAAATGAGGACCCTTGGTTCGCGCGATGCCTTGTATTGCCATTCTTGTAGAACAATGATTGTCTTTGATTGGATATGAACTCTGAGCAGCCGAACTTAAAAAGGCACGGCTTTTTCATGATTCACTCTCTCTTGAAGCTGTTGTTATTTGCTGTATAGAATAAGAGAGACATAAAGGATGCGTACGAAAAGCTTCACGGTGTAAGCGTTTTTATGCTACGAAAAAAGAACAGATAAAAACTTCGAAGAATGCCTGGGAAACAAGAAGGCAAACGTCTTCAGGATGTTATTCGCAACACACAAATTTTTGCAGTTTTCATAACGTTCTAGGGGACTTTTTTCATCAGCCCTTCATGCAGTGTAAAACAAAGATTATTTCCTGGCTGTTTACACCCGAAGGTGCGAGGCCACCTCATTCTAAGTAGCCGCGAGCTTGAGCTGACAGCCCAGCCCTGTTCACCAGCTGTAGCTGGTCCGCGGGAGTTTGGCTTCTCAGCTGTTACTCCCACTGGTCCTCTGTTGGTGAATGGATCGTCGTCGTTTGTGAATTATCGTTACATTCTCACACTATGTGCTAGAGTGTGTCCCGCGCCTTGCAAAATGTGCAGTCTGCTCCATATGCTCCAGGATGCATGGCAGGTAGCAGAATGCCTAAGATGAAATTGCCAACTTGAAGTCGGTGCAGTATGACGGCTTCTTCTATGTCTAGTTTGCGATGTGGTGCTCGTTATGTCCGTCTGGCCTTCTTGTAATGTTACAGAATGCCATGTTAGTTTCTTTCCACCCCTTCGTCTGGTTCTGGCGGTACACGATGTCCTGGTGGGGTCACCCGGTGTACATTTTCTCAGGCGGCAGCGTGAGCCGCTTGGTTCCCACTAAAGATTTGTATCCCATGCTCCAAACATTTTCAGGGATGTCTTATTCCTTATCACGTTGAGTGCGCTTGTCTTATTTCTTCCTTCGCTGAAATGATGACAGGCTGCTTGCGAGTCTGCGACAAGTCTGAGGGAGACGCCCTCTCCGGAAAATCTCATCACCATGGCTACTGCGACCTTTTCCGCTACTTCACTGCCTCTTGTATTAACTGGTGATGAACAGCGGGAGACCGTTCTGCTCATCTAAGATTCAGAGGAACAGCTCCGGGCAATCCGAAGGACCGAGGACGCCGCCAAGACCCAAGGGCTCCTGGCGGACGCCTAAGCGTGGGACCGTCACCATCGAGGCGGTCAGATTCTAATAATAGACATATTCCTCCTCCTCCTCCTAATGTAATATGTGTGCCAATGCACGCTTACAAGAGACGAAATCTAACAGTGGGGCAGCTTCCTCTTAATAACAGTTTACGGATGGCGTTGCACACTTTGCCGAAAACCAAACGCAACAATATGGTTGCTTCTCCTCACTAATAGTATACGTGCGGGGGTGCATGCTTTACAAGAAACAAAGTGTAACCACGGCCGCTGGATGAAAAAATTGGCCGTGTATCTGCGTGCTTCGCTGCAAATGTCGTCTAAAGACGATAGAAGAGGCGCTGCATGAGATGTGGACGCCATCTGGCAATACGTCGGGAAAGATGAGTGATGTGTTGCGGGCTGGTAGTCCCGGCGCAGCAGCAGGCGAAGACCGGCGGTGACCAACGCGACCGGCGGGGACGCCAGCCAGCCCGAACACGCGGTTTGGCGCGAAGCGCTGAAGCAGAAGAAACGTCCGCACTCAACGAGTACTCTCCACACACTCTTTTATTTACACGTCGTCTGGGTAAAACAGGAATGCCAGAGCGGCGCCCCATGGCATTCGTACAGTGCAATACAGAACCGAAACCGAAACACAACAATGAGCTCGTGCAGAGGGCACGGAGGAAGGCAAGTTTCAGCGCAGTCGCATTTTCAGCGCAGCTTAATAAACTAGGGTCTTTAGAATTACGCATGTATGCATTTTCTATTAAAGGAACACACCACCTAATACTTACCTAGTGATGTTGCGCATCAGATATGCGTAATGTTTGCTTTTTGATCGACAACGTACACAAGTATGAACCTAGTGAGCCGTTCGAGATGGCTGGCCCTTGGGCAAGTGGTTCAACTTTGGCCGAGTGGCTGAATCGAGGGACGTGCCGACAAACAGAAAGACAGAAAGACAGACCAAAATTTCTCCGTTTAAGTATCCCAAGAAAGACTATCGCCTTTAAAACACACGGTGCGGCCTGCCGCGTCGCGGCACAGACGATGGGGGAGAGCGTGGGAGCGGAGTTGACAGTTGTCGCCGCATTTCTCTAGGAGGGCGCCTGTAGTAGGGGAGGGCTCTACGCGACGCGCGGGCCGTAAGGAGCGCGCGTTCAGCGGGTAGGTCGAGTTAGTGGTTGTTTTTCTCTACATGAATCGCTCGCACTGAGTGCCACTCAAGACAGTTTGCGCAAGTGCGATATTCTATGCGTTAGGCAAAATGCCGCGCAACAGATGTGTGCCGTTGTGTTCCACGAATCCATCGAAGGACCCACAAATACGCTACCACGAGTTTCCCAGTAATGCAGAACGCAGGGCAGCATGGCTGCGAAACATCTCCCGTGAGTGCCCCGGCAGGAAGGGAACAGTATGGCAGCCGAATGACAGGTGTACGCCTTACATTTTACGGAGTAGGACTACGAGAACACCTAGAAGTTGAGGATACTTTTGCCAATGGCTGTGCCGACAGTGTTTCCCGGTTATCCAAGCTACATGAGCACGAGGAGCACGCCTCTTCCGAGGAAGAAGTGGCCACGCTTGGAAATAGAAGACGATAATGCGCAGTCGCATGCCGAGTGCTCGGGCAATGCTGCTTCAAAAGACAGGCCTGTCATTAGCCAAAACGGTTTGTCAAGTGACAGCACTGAAGCCACGACGCCCAACAACTCCAAACTAGGGAATGAAACGAGTGTGGAAATTGCATCATTTTCAGATGCATCTTGTCAAACTACATTCGACCTTGTTAAACTTACAGAAGAAGCTTGTATGAAAGGAGTATTGCAGACCCTTCAAGGAAAAGTGGATGAGGCTGAGGAGCGCACACAGTTTCATGAAAATAACACGAACATTACCTGTTTTATGAAGGTGCTAAATGGTGCTGCGCAAGGTGACAAGACTGCCGAGTTCGTTAGAAACCAAGTCCGAAGTTTCTCGATGAAGAAGCCCCACTACAGTGACGTCATTCTAAGGGAATGTGTAATCTTGAAGGCATGCTCCAACGAAGGTTATGAGCATGCAAGGTCCAGAAATCTGTTTAAGCTCCCTTGTCGCTCAACGCTAGAGAAATATGTAGGTCATTCAACAGGTGAAATCGGCGTCACTTCGTTGATAAAGGAGCGGCTGTGTATCGAATTCAAGGGTCTCACTGTAGAGCAAGAAGCGTTCTGCTCTCTGATCATTGACGAGATGGCCATACAGCAGAGGGTCATATACGACTGACAAGTGGACAAAGTTTTTGGTCTCGGTGACCGTGGTGAAGAAGAGCATTCAACAGCGGTGCCCCAAGTGGCAAACCGATTACTATGTTTTGTCACAGAGCTGACTTGCGGGGCGGACGACCACGCCATGGAAGTCTGCAAACTTTTCATCAGAAAGCTCTTACGAGCGCTTCTTGCCAACTAGGCAGGGAATGTTAATATGTCTGTTGAGCGTCTCGCACGCTTGGTGCAAAAACCTCTGGCCAGGAAAGTGCTGCGCCTGTGATTCCAATAACACAGTGATCCTTTTTTCACGCTCGTGCAATGAAGTAAATATGACTCTCCTGATGTTCACAATGCTTTTGTTTCTAAGGTGTGAGCAATAATCTCTTCCGGAAATACAACCGCACCTGTCAATGAGCGACTCTCCTGTTGCAAAAATAACTGTAGCACAAACATACATTATCGAGCGTGAACAGAGCAACGGCAACAAAGAGAGAAAACATGACGGGAAAAATCGCAACTCGTACGAGCAACCACTTCAGAAAAAACTAACACTTGCTATATTTAGGCTGAAGCATCGCCGACGTGCATTCGGTGGGACGATTACCAATATAGTTAATGCTATAGCAAGTTTATTGTAACCCTTTAAAAAATAACAAGCGCACAGCAGCTGCGCTGTCAAGCTGCGATCCGCCGCAGTAATTCCGGCGCTCGCGCTTTCGGTCTCCCCAAAGGCTCCCCTTCTGGTAGCGCCGCGGCGGCAGCCCGGAGCCCTAGGCGCGCCACGCAGTATCCATTCCACGCGGCAGGCCACACCGGGTGTTTTTCATCGAGCGGCCGTGGTGTAACAGTGTGGTAGCTTCTCCTCAAGAATACAATATGTGGGACGGTGCACGCTTTACAGGATAGTTTTTCGCTTGCTGTTTTTTTCGGTCAGAACTCGGACATCGCACATAATACACTGGATGGAAGAGGTGTAAGAAGACATCGTTTTCCGGAAGAATAAAGAAGAAATAGGTTAAGTGTGCGAAACTGCTATGGCAGTTACAGTTGGCCACAAGAAACCTCTGTGCCTTCAAAAGCTCACGGTAAATTTCTTTCTGTGGTCTGCTTTGTCGTTAGTAGGAAAATATTCGATTGCAAAGGCTCTTCTTTTCTCTTCAGTAGACATTGAAGATGTCAAAATATGAAAGCTGAAAGATTGGCTAGGCTTAGGTATTGGAGACATTAACAGGGAGACAGGAAAGCATTAAAACGGCACGTTTAAAAAAAGCTGAAAATAACAAGATATGAGTTCATTTTAGGGTGAGTTACAAAAAACTTTCTGGAGTGCGTCATGGAAATGGTCCACGTTAAGTTGGCGAAAGAGACTGAACCACGTACCTTTACTGGCAAGTAGTATGGGATATGTAAAAACACTAGCATTTATATTTGTTTTGTGTATGTCTCCTTTTGGTGGATTGCAACAAAGAGAACCATTGATTAATGTTCATCTCTAAGACGAACGACAACGCTTCTACAGTGTATGCAACCACACATAATTAACCCATAACGCATAATTTGTAGTTTAGAGTTACGGTAATTTATAGTTAACGCGTGATTGATAACTCAGAAAGCTACGTCTGACATATAAAATTGCGTTTTCATTCCGGAGGAGCAGTGGCGCACTTGTGATTATTTATTTTCAAAGTACCCTTTACAATTTCTGCATTTGTATGTAATATTTTCTCGTTTCTGTGCTTGTTTTAAGAATAGTATTGTGTCTAACTTACTACTAATAAATTTCATCGATGAGAGCGCAGTCTGCGAATTCAAGAAGGAGATTTTGATTCTGTGTGTTTGAAATAAATATACACTGCTGACGCCGACATAGTTGAATTGAACATATGGCACCTAATTTGCTGTCATGCTTGATGGTGATATGCTTGAAGGAAACATATAGGTTATTTTTCGCAAGGCTGTGGCAGTGACGCCGCGTACATCTGCGTATTTACGTCAACCTATTTATCTTTTACTTTTGCGTCTATTCGCAACGTATTGGCAAGTACTGGTGCCTTCTACAAATATCGTACTCATGCGTGAGAGCTCTGAAAACAGCACGTGAAGAAGGTTCAAATAAGTAAGCAAGAACGGACATCACTTTCACTTTAGTTCGAACTTACAGCGTCTGCAGGCGAGAGGACTTGTGAAGACATTTGCACATCGCTGAGAGTTCTTTTGTTCTACATTTCAAACAAATGAAAAAGATTGGGCTGTGGCGATGAGAAAAATACGATAAATTATTGTAAATAAAACGCCAGACGTGCCTGAAAACTAAGCCCACTAAGCGACGCGCGCTATGTTGTTGTCGATACATTCCTGGTTTACATTATTCTTCGTTGAAGGCATTCACCTAAGTCTTATATTGTATTTCTTTTAAGTTTAGCAGCGCCCCGAACACTCACAGGTATATAAATAAATCAAACGCCACTTCCTGTAACGCCATTGGTACCAAGAAGTTCTGTGTGTGTTTTAGAGAGGTGTAGTTCATGCCCAGCGGACAAAATTTACCTCTCTTCTCCGAGTAGACAGAACTGGAGGAGCACTCGACAGCCCAACTTTGCCGCTGGATCACTCACCGGAAAGGCGGCTCTGCCAGCCGTGTATGTTCACGTCTTGTTTTCCCCTGCACAAGAAAACGAAAGCCTTTCATGCGTGTGACTTCCCTCCTTCGCCTCACTGAGTCTCCGTTCACCGAAAATGAGGGTGCGTCTCCAAATTTCAGTCTCGTCGTCTGAACCCGTCCTAAAACCAGCGACCTCAATTAGTAAAATTACATACAGGCTCATTTTACGCTGATACTTTTCTTTACATGCATAGAAGCTGTGAGATATCAACTTCGGTTCTCTGAAGCCTCAGTTCTCTGTTGACCCCTTCGTCCACCGTTGTTCTATTCATTTTCACAACAGCGTTGTCGTAATTGGAAGAGTTGGAGCAAATGGAAACGGGGGCTCACAGATTTAACAATTGCCTTAGCGTGGAGTGATCCTCATGCAAGGCCCCGGATCTTCAAACTTCTAGTTATGCAGAAAAAACAAAACCTCTCCAAGGTACAATTCTCCGTTCAGTATAAATTGACTCCTTGTTCACTGCAAGATTCACGTCTTAATCAAGTCTGAGTGCATTGTGCGATAGAGCTTTGATTCGTAGAAGTGCACGAAACAAGAAATAGTGACCATCGAAGGATTAGTTTAGTGAGCGATCGCTATTTATCGCGAGTACCATCAAGTGTTCCAGTCAAATACTTACGTCCCCATAATCAGTGTCGCGCCTATCTCAGACGTGCTGGCAGTGGTAATGAGTATTGCGTAATGTACTCGTTGATAGAAATGAAGGCACACCACCAGGGATAACCACGAGTCAGTCGCATTGAGAATAATTCGGTTTAGGAGCAACGCTGAAAGTTCGCATGCAAATACAGTGCCGTACACACATGCTTGCGAGCGCGGGCAGCAGTTTTTCATGAGAGCGCGCTCACATTTCGCGTTAGAAATCTGACAGCCCATCTTGAAGATTGCGTGTCTAGTTTATGATCTGTCGGGGCACGGGCTTGGTGCAATCAAGGAATGTATGCGCTCGTTACAACGCGCATGGCCAGGGACAAATCTTGTCAGGGGGCTTCGGTCTATAGAAATAGGAATTAAGGCGATGGTCTGTAACCTTTAAAAAACTGCACAGAAACTCCCAGGAGCGATTCTTCAGTATAGTGCAAGCACTGAAATCGCATCGGTTACCGCAGTTACGCAAACTCTTCCTATAACTTTTTTTCAGGGTTTGCCGCGTACTCGCTTTGATGGCGCAATGGCGTGAAGTAGTATGATGACCATTTGTTGTCTTTATTTTAGTCATTGCGTGCATGTTGTCTAGCATAACTAAGTTCTGTGTGTACCAAGCGTCCAACGCTCTTGCTTGCTTTCGAAGAAGTCTTCTTGCTGGCACGCTGGATATTCGTAAGTGTGTTCTATTCCAATCATTCAGGCATGCGCCCGTGGTGCAATGGTTAGAGGATCTGGTTTCTGTGTTGGAGGCTCCGAGTCCAATTCATGGGTATTGAATTTATTAATGATGTTTATTTATTTCCTAGCAGACGCTGGCATTATTGCGCATTATTTAGCTGCATCACTCCTAGATGGCGCCGCTAATTTTCTGAACAACTGAAGGAAAGAGCCGTTGGGGCTACGTGTTACGTTACGGACGGAGGGATGCAAGCACGATCTTTCACGAGAAGTAGCCTTAGAGCGCTTACGCATCGCTTCTTGTGGCGCCCCTACAGGAAAGTGTCCGCATATTTTAGTAGGACGCACCAACCGATATAACCCCGCCTGGCGAAACACCGGTCCCCAGAGCAATTTTTTTGTTCTTATAGAAACAAAGCTTCATCGCTTGTAAGGGGGAAGCCACGTTCGACTGTGGGCTACGGGTCAAATGGAACAAACAACCACGATGGCGTCCGGCGTTTCCTTATCGCATGCTTGATGCCAATGTTCACCCGTCATTAGCGATTACATCGCCAAGCCCTTAGTCGGTGTGCTTGCTCTGGACGCGGGTGCGAGTAAAATTTTCTGGGCACATACAGATGCATCTAACAAAATGCACCTGCAAGATTTCTCACGATGAACCACTACTAACAGCAGTTAGACAGCATTTGCACTGCAACAGTGGATATTCATAATGCTTGGTGCTCCGGAAACACTGGGCGCGTCCGCCATTTTTTGTTGGGCGCCGTCGCGGAATCGTCTGCTAGCGTCTTCACAGGGGAGGCCACGGAGAGGCTGAGTCGCAATCGTTGGCGAAGCTTTCGGACCAAGAAAATGCGCAGTTTCCTTCTTCATCCAGTGCCGAACAGTCAGCGGACCTCACTGTGCTACCACAAAATCGACGAAAACTCAGTATTGTATCTCTGCGCGCCTAAAAACTCATCCGGATGGCAGCTGCAAGAGGCGCACCGCTTCACAAAGCCGAACTGCTGATTTATAGTGGCGTACGCTTGCGATCTGCAGGTAGGCGTTCAAAAAAAGTGTTATTTGCAGAAGAGGTGTGACTGTCAAACTTCTAAGATAACCTTGCACTGCCATACATCTCCATCGTATTTCCCACTGCGAATTTATACTCGCGTCACAAACACTCGTCAGATATCCACACCACATTGTTTCTGCGCGGCCTGTGCACTGCTGTGCTTGTTTCTTCGGCTCATTTGTTCAGCCACAAGTATCTATGCACCCTGCACTGTAGCGTGCGTCGTAGTTTTTTCGAAATCTACAAGGCATGGACATGTGCGTGAGCGGTGCGCTGCAAACCAAATAAAAATACTGATCACGCATTTCAATTGTATACAAAAAGAGCGGCCCGAGTACTGCTCTTTTTCTGCATACTGCTGTTTATAATGTTTTGTGGTCGCTGTATATCGCGTGGATTTAGTATTGTCGTTCTGGTTTTCTTTAACGCTAAACGTGTGCGTTCATTGACATATCTTTTTAAAATATTGCGCTCTTTGCTTTCGCATGCCACGGACGCGCGCATAACCGCGCGTTATTCCGAACAGCACGCGAGGGCCCGCGATCAGCGGAAAGATGAGTGCGATGATCTACCTAGAGTTACTGTATATGCTAAAGGTATCATATACAGTAACTCTATATCTGCCGAACGACACAGCTCCATCTACTGTACGGCTCTGTAACTCTTCGCTCCGTGTTCGCAGCGCACACTGACCGAAGAAAGCAAATGAAAACTAAAGCGCTGGGATAAGGGGGTGTAAACCGAAGGGCAGACGCGGCATGCTGATTATGTACGTCGGCGCACACTGCCTTGCGAAGCTTGCAAAGAGATGCATGTTTGCGACGTCGGCCGTCTCTATTAAAATGCATATATCGTAATATATACTGCTCTGCAAGTCTAGGTTATGCTGCAGGCGAGCAGGTAAAATGCACGGAGGAATAAGAACTGCGGTTAAAGGGTGCTTTTGCGCCCGCCGACCATTTCCGAACCAAAGCACAGTGCCGATCTTCTTGACGAAGCAAGTTCGCGTCGGTACATTTTTTTTTCTTTGTTCAGGTAACTGTTAATTTCGATTAAAAATAGTGTTACTTTGTTCCCGGCATTCTCAGGGCTCACTCGTTGCCTGAACAGCGGACGAAGCATTAGGAAGTCATTGTAAAACGAAGATAAAAATCCTGTAGCTAGCACCTGAAAGGTTGCGTTATGCGACTGGTTTCGTTTTCGCGCCCAACAAAACATGGCAGTTTGAGCTTACGGGATTGTTGAAAGATGGCGCTGTACATTTTGAATGTCCCCCTTTTGATGTTCAACTTGGTCAGTTTATGGTAAAGAAACCATGTCAAGTCTTCCGTTTTTCTGCATAGCTCATGAAAATTATTTGAGTGGTACTGGGCTTTGCGCATCGCTCCATGTCAGCGGAGCAATCGTTGTCAACTAATGATGGACTTAAAGGGGCCCTGCAACACTTTTTGAGAACGGTCAAAAAGCGCTGCCAATCGGTAGTCGAGGCTCCCGAGAACACGCGAGCCAAATATTATAGCGAAGCGAGCGGCCTGGAATTTACAATAAATTCTCAAAGTCAGCTGAAAATTGCTCCCTCTTCTCTCGACAAATGATGTATTAGTCCGCAATATATGACGCGATTGTCGGCAGTTCCACCATTGGCTGATGTTATAATCACGATAACACCCTCATTATTACCTTAGTTATTAATTTTGAGTTCAATAAGTAGATAATATGTATGTTTATATTGTGTTATGCCGTTAAAACACCGAACAAACATTAATATTAGCACTTCCGGTCTCACCGACAGCTCGTCTGCTCGTAGTTGCGTGGTTGCGTTTTCTTCACCATGTGCAGTGCCGAAATCGTGAATATTTCTGTGCTTTTGACCATCGCCGGTTGCCGTTGAGAGTGGCAGCCGTTCGAGTGTTGCCTCGTCAGCTGGAAACTGCATCGTCGGCACGTTCTCACGACCGACCGAGGCAGCGGTGCAGCATTTCTCCGATAACAATGCTGGTGCCGGCTAGCTTAGGATACCTGTGTTCGCTGTATGGCGAGAGTCCCGTTCGCTGTCTGTTCAGTATGTCATCGAGCCGTACCTCGGCGTATCCTCCCGGTAGTCTCAGGTTCCCGAGAAACCGCGACACAGCAACCAAGCAGACTCGCATTTTCACGGTAGCTGCAGACAGCCGGGGGATGAGTCCGCGCCGGCCCGATGCCCCACGATCCTTTCTTCTAGTCTTTAGTTCTTTGTTGTCAGCCCGCACTCGCTGTGCACCCGCATTCGAAGAGCAAACAGCATCGAAGTACCGCCACTGGGAGAAGGGTGCACGCGGCTTTGCCGTGTTGAATACGATTCAAGCGCGAGCAGTGCGACGAGGCGGTGTATCGGAGTGTGGGTCGAAACCCATCTCAGCTGTCATTCGTTCCAAACGCGCACGCAAGTTTGCGTCCATGATTGGCAGAGCGATGAAAACACTACGGCAGTTCGAGGTGCTCACCCAACATCATCAACCGACTCGCAGTTTTCAAGCACGCGCGATACACGGTGCCATGGGCTCCGCCGCTCGACGACGGCCGCGCGAGCGGACCGGAAGTGGCGCCACAGACCACGTGGTCTGTGGCGCCAGAGAGAAAAAAATGAAGAAAAAAAATGCCGCCGGCGCTGACGTCGCCTCCTCGCACTTCCGCCCTCCCTCCCTTCACGCCGCGCGCAGCTTTCCGCGCGCTCGCTGCGTTGAGTTGAGGGAGAAAGCTGCGGAACGTGATCTGTATAATTTGGTAACACCACTTAGACTTGACGGATTCGAAAAATTTTTGCGGCATATGACTCGTGAAGAGTCATACGTCAATAATGAGACTATTCCAATATAACTAAGAAAGGTGTTGCAGGGCCCCTTTAAAGAACAATTAAAGTGTTTTACTACAGAAATGTTTACTAACCCCTCTGTAAGGGTGTTCGTCGTCCCTAATAATTTGTCAATGCCGTGGGAAAAACCAAGTGCAAATCGACTTCAAATCCGGCTTCAACTTCCTTCAGTTTATCTTTTTTCTTTTGCTCGGTCAATAGACGATTGCCACTTGGTTCGAGCCACGGAGAACATCTTGTGGAACCACAAAATTGCCAGCGGGTCTGCTTTCATTTTCTTTCTTATCGTCAGGTTTCAAGAAGAGCTGGCAGCTTGTTCCGCCTCCATTTTGTATGTATTTAGCTATGCCTGGCCCACATCAGGGCAACCCCGGAGTCGAAACTAATTTTCTTCTTGAAAAGGAAGGAGAAAGAATGGCTTCCGCATCCGCAAGTAAATAAAATATTGCCCAGGAGAGAAACCAAACTGCTCGGATCAATGCACGAGCAAAGCTCTCATTAACCTATGTGCAGCTCTTGGAACTTTTTTTTCGTTTTTCTGTTCCGCACTGTATTTTTGTACTTGATACATGTATAAGAAAAGAAGCCTGTGCAGATTGTGTAGCTTGTGCTTGGGCTCGTCCGTCTCCTCTTATCGAGCTCGTTTTTCTCTTTCCGAACTTTTATACGCAATTATAACTTAGCAGAGGTCGCTCTTTTTATGTGAAGTGAAGCGAAAGATATTAACGGAAGGTAACCTTGTGTAATGCCTTGCTCTGACCGGCTGCCCTTTCATTATTCTTCCTGGTGCACGTACCGTAATAAATATGTGGGTGCACCATACATCACACATGATGTAGAAACCCATCATTTTCTTCTGACGTCGTGAAAGAAAGCTGGAATAAGCACGAGGCTCCTTTTTTTCATGATATTTTAATCATCACTTGGATTTTTAATGTCGTCTTCGTATTAGATGTAGCTCTGAAGTCTGTCCAAGATGGCTGTGGATCCCGTTCGAGTTTTGTAAGAATATGTTTGACGACACCTTTGTTGAAAACCGCGTACTATATAATATAGCATTCAATGCCGCAAATTGCAAAGAACAAAAGAAATGAATCCTCGGATTCAAGTGGCCCTTTCATTTGCTATGTTTACTTACAGCGTGTACGAAATAGGGACCGCTTTTTTGCACCTTTGATACCGCAGCGGACACAAGCCCGTGTTTTCCATTGTTCGCTGAAGAAGAAGACGGACTCGTGACGAGACTGCGAGAGAACCCATGTTGCCTGCTAAAGTTGCAACGACATTAAGGGGTTATGATCAGTTATTTCTCCTGAGAGCAAGCCTCATTATAGTATAGACATATCTCTGTGGTGCCGAGAAGGATGGTTAAGGCGAAATAAATGAACAAATGAGCGGGACAAGATAGGATGGTTCAATTTCACGGAAAACGTGAACGGAAACTGACGACGGAAAAAGATTTGAGTTGCGCCCATTGACAACTGAAAAACTTCGACTTGAAGCTGACATATGCAGCACTCATCTTTGTCGTTCCTTGCGCTCTTCCGCTTTAGTTTGCGCTGTACGCAAGATTACATGCACTAAAATGAGCAGCTGTTACAATGCCGTATGAAACGTATTCACTCCTTGATATATGATAGTAAAATAAAGAACACTTTCCTTGTACTAAAGACAATAGAAAAATATGTGGTAATATTGCAAACGTGATAGTAAATACTAGAAAAAAACATGGTTGTTCCCTCCGTCAAAGAAATCGGTATAACACGATGGTGAAACGTGTCCTTCCAAAAGTATCCACAGCGCTTTTTTAGCGCGAAAATGGCACCAAGACACAAGACACGATAAAGTGAGACTCTCAACTGACATCATTTGTTGCGCCGCTCTAATCTTTTTACAGAACAGATATTTGTTCTATATGAAAGCCGGCGTTGCGCTGAAACTACCGGAGCGCTCCCTGTCGGCACTCCTTAATGTCATGTTGCAGTACTTCACCGCTTCTAGACGGTGACACCGCCCTAACGCAGAGTGTGACGTTGGACGAGTTGGCGCATAGCTTAATAAAATATTTGCGCCGCAACTGAGACAAGCAAGAAAACAAGATAAGACAGGATAGGTGAAATCCTGTCCTGTCTTCTCTTGTTTTGCTTGCTTGTCTCAGTTGCGTCATAAATATTTTATGAAACAACGCCCTACCACGAAGACCACTGTGAGAGGGAGGTGTGAGGAATATAAGGCGCGCTTGTAACGCTTCGCGTATGTGCGTTGGTAGAGCAGTGGATAAGGCGCCGGACACCTGTCGTCGCGGACCGAGAGGTCGTGGGTTTCGATTCCCAGCGCATCCAAATCAACGAAGCCCATTCTTCTGGTTCATCTTAGCTGTCTGTTTGTGCACAGTTTACCGACGTAAGCCGTGCATCTCTTTTTTCTTTGACTCCTTCTAGCATCCCTTTACTCCTTTCCATGACGCAAGGTTGCCAGTCGATCTGAGTACTGGCTAACCTCAGTGCCTGCTTTTACATCCACTTATCCTCTCCTCTCCTTATCACCCCAAGTTCTTTAATTTATCTTGTTATTCCGAGATAATTCTCCTATTGGACGCTTACCTAAGCGCGTTTCATTTCGTCTTTTCTCACTTATCTTCTTCCTATGTTAATATTATTGCGCGCATGGAGGAACAGTGTTCTCTTTTTTTTTTGTTTCGGGGCAGGAAGAATACTCTTTTTTCCCTCTCGTGACCACTCGCTGTCGAGTCGCGCCAAAGAAGCCCAACGGCTTTCCTGTCTAAGCCACGTATATTATGTGCATGGCTTCGCATAGTGCGCGCCGGTGCGCGAAATCAATAGAGGCCATCTTCCGTCCCCGGCAGTTTTTTATGCCGAACTGTGCAAACGCTTCAGCGCTTCATCCTAGTCTGCTGGGATCCGGAGCACTTTCTTGGGCTTGTCTGAGCTGCGCGATAAAAAACAAAAACAAAAACGAACTGCCGTTGTACCTCGCAGCCTCCAGTTGGCGAAAATGCGAGAAGCTTGTTTATTTAGTCAAGAGTTCGAGGATATTTTTTTTGTCAGGTAACCCGATGATGAAGTTGCTGTCACTGACCAAGTGAGGGTGAAAAACACAGTTGTTTAGAGTCTGGACAAAGAACGAGCACGAGCTACAAAACGAACCGGTGTGTTTTCGCATTAATTTGGCCCATGACCACGTGCTCATGACAAATGTTGCTAGAGGTGTCGTCCGATTCCATGGCTTCCGCGCAAGATTTACTCAAGCAGAATTGCCATATCATCGATGGCGAGCGGTTGCAAAGAATACTTTATTTCCTGCGCTCTTTGTACTACGCGTAATCACTCCTGCATTAAAGAAGGACACTCTGCGCTATAGTGCTTCATGTGAGTAACAACCGTATGTCACTGGGCGAATAAAAGTAGAGCTCAAATTGCGCCAGCGTCACGAGACAATGTCCTCCTATATCAAAATTACGAAATCCCGCTGAGTGTGAACTGCATATACCGGCTTATTTAGGGTGCTAGTTCTGTTAAACCCACAGAAATATGCTTTGCTTATATAGCACTAAACAACCCAACGTTTGATTACGGTGTTGTCAATGTCTAAGCAATCGCATGAGCATGCTCTCCGGAGGTGCCCTTTCACCGAATCCAGCCTATCAGTGATAGCCAGATATAGAATTCCAGGGAGTAGAAATTACGCCGTCACGATACACTGGCGCGAGTTCAGCGGTTGAAAATATGGGCACACTGTGGGCCCTCATACGTATTCACAAGTAAGCCTTGTTTGCCATTGACGACACTTCCTCATTTCGCCGCTGCACAACGCACAAATTCTTCTTCTTTGCATTCCACGCTCACTCATTTCTATCGCTTTCCCGCCGTCTGCCTGTCAGTTGAGACGACAACGGCGCCTATGAGAGTGTGCCACACTACACGGGCACGCGGAAACGCCTAGGACTAAAGCGCATCGAATGAAGGCTCCCTTAAGTTTCTCCCTACCTCAATGGCCGGTCTTGCCTCTGCCCCTGCACCGAGCATTTTACGAGGGACACTGACATTCGGATCTGGTTGCGTTATTTTACGCCTACGCGACGACGGCATCAAATAGCGCTTAGTATTCATGTATGCCACGAAGCTCTCCACCACTCAGCGCGTGCTGGAATAGCGCAGCTCACAAGTGCGAAGTATGATAAGAGTCGTTTCGAAGGCTCCCTTGGTCCAGGCCCGTAGCCAGGGGGGAGGGGGGCAGCCCCCCCCCCCCAAATTTTTGTGACACGTGGTGTTTTATCGGAAATAAATCATGAAAATAGGCGTTTTTCTCAAATAATCAAGGTTTTCAGCAAGTGGGCTCCCCCCGAAAAAAATTCCTGGCTACGGGCCTGCCTTGGTCATTTGAGTGAACGCCTGTAACAGAGCTCATATTTCTTCTTCCACATAGGTTCGGCATCCAATCCCGATTCTGCTTTTGTATCTGCTTTTCTTGCAGTTGCTAGTTCTTCAGTGGAGTCGCCACCGGCTGAAACACCGCGAGAGGTGAATGATTCCTTGAGTTCCTACGCTCTTTGCCTACCACTCATGGTGGCGCCGCTCTGCGATTCCATTATTCATGAAGGCAAGCGAAAAGAAGAAATGCCACGTAGTCCGGTACATTTCGTCATCTGGTTATTACATGCATTTCGTGCCGGGATGCTGTAGTCTGCCTCAGAATGCTTATAGCATCGAGGTGCACAGTGACGGCTGCTTCAAATAACTAACGTTTTTACTATTGTTGCTAGTCACGTGACCATGGAGGTGCCGATGTCGTGGCTGTCGCTGTTTGTCTTATTGCTTCGTTGGATGCGTGCGTCCCCTCTGCGAGAAATGCAAGTACGGCTTCGGCCGTCTGTGCTTGAAGATGTTCGCTTGCCTCTCGCGAACTCTAGTTAACTGTACGGACATTACAAGCTGACTCGCTGTCAGCGGGCTTCGCGCAGGCTTCTCGAAGGTAGCGACGAACATTTCGAAATGCATGAAAAGGAAAGAAGACCGGCTGGCGTATCCACTTGCCAACTTAAGAGGGTCGTTTATTTTGATGCTATATCCTGGATGCGGCAATGTTTAACTGATCAGGCTGTAAAAGCTTATAAAGCACTCCGCACGCAGTGAACGCTTCTGCACCTCACGTGGTGTTGCACGACCTCTGGGATCGGTTCACCTTTAAAAGAGATGATGTCATCATTGCAGATTTAATTTTGGTACCATTCATGTTGTCGACGCCAGACGCCAGATTTTTTCGACTTTGATACATATAAGGCTCTCGATTTCGTAAATATACTATGGAAACACGTAAATGAAAACAATATGAAAGCGTAAATAAATTCAGTGAGCAGTGGCAGATGTCGATGGATGTTGAAAAATAATATAATCGATCCGAAAAATAGCATAATATAGTGCAAGCAGCCTAAGAATGCAGCCTTTCCCAAAAGTCTTATTTTTTATTTGTGAACTGCAAAATAGTAGTTATAGAAACAATGCAGACTATTGCTACGACTGTGTAGCGATCGGTCATTCAGGTTTTAGAAGTTTCGCGAGATCGCTTTGGGAGTTTAGGAAATTTGATACGGGAAAAAAATGAAAGGCACGACACAACTTTATAATGGTGTGAATCAAACTGAGCTTGAAGAGTAAGAAGCTGTTAGACACTCTCTTTCAAAACCTTTCGCTCAGCGGCACTGCTCTCCTTTAGCAGCGGCGCGTTTCGAGAAGAAAATTGACGTGTATTCATAACCACCAAGCACTCTGACTGCCCTGAGGCGTGTTGATGGATCGGCGGGCCCACGCACCACATCCTTCGACTGATCCCCTCTTTTACACGTTCACACCGTCGCAATATTACGAACTGTAGCTGCACGCTGCTTGCCACTTTCTTTTTCCTCCCCCCCCCTCCTAAAACACGGCGCTTGCTCTTAGCAGGCGGCTTCGTGCGCATGCATCCCTATCAAAGCTGTGCAAGAGGGCGTTTTTTTTCGCAGCCACGCTTCGCAAGAGCAAACACGGGGATCATGGCGCCACGGGCGCGTCGCCTTTCTTTAGAGTTCACCGCAAGAATCTCCGGTTCTGGCCACACCAGAGCTTTAGGTGGCTTAGGGAACCAACAAGTGAGGTCGCCTAATAAACAATTATATCGCGCAAGTTGGTATGGATTCATCTTGGTAGGAAGCGCTCAACTTGCGCTTGTATCTTTCGTGTCCTCGCGCTTTCGTGTCCTAAGCGCTTGTGTCTTTCGTGCCCTCGCTCGTCTTTCGTGCCCTCGCTCGTCTCTCGTGTCTTGTAAGAGTTGTGCGCTTCCTACCAAGGAGTTAGGTCGAGGTTGGAAAGAATCTCCGACGTGGCTCTTGTCCCCCTAGGGAAGCGATTTGCCTCCGTTTCGGGCCCATTAGTATGCACAAGGGTGTTTGCCTCTTTCTTGTACCCCTTATTGTCAAACACGTGCACGCTTTTCTGCCCATGATGAAACTAATAGTAGTAGTACAACTTCATTCATAAGGGTTGGGATAAGAGGTCATGAGCGCGATGGGTGAAGCCCCAAGGCCAGGGCTCCACTGGCTACTGCTGCCTGGCTGACGTGAACCAGGAGCGCAAGCTGTACCTCCGGGTCAGTGCTGGCGAGCTGGGCCTCCCATTGCTCCAAAGCTCATTTGAATCCTGGAACTATCGACATTGTCTCCTATGTATCTGTCCTGAATTGCTTGTGTTAATTCCCACGCCGTACCCGGAAACTCATGCGTTATTCTTTGTAATGTTCTGCTCGTCGCCGATTTTGAATTTTCCAGGTTAAGCATGTTCCTCAGGATGGTCCAAGTTTTCGCAGTGGTCAGAGTGTCCCTGTAGCGAGCTGCAGAACTGGATCCATCTCTCGGTTACGATTTTTCTGGCGTATTGATTCGCCTCCTCTGCTAAAGCAGCTATTCTGCGGAGAATGTTCCTATTAAGCCTCTGGTTTTTCCACCTTTACAGTAAACGGCGCTTGCGCTCCCACAGGTGGAGCAGGTGCCTGTCTACTGCAGGCGTCTCTGCTGTACTTTTGATGCGTTTACATGTTTGTTTGTGTGCTGATGTTATGTATTCTGAGCAGTCCCCAATCGATTCCGGTACGGAGTCGGGTGAGGGATCGCGTCGTCGGAACATTTCCCAGTCGGTGATCACCACATCTCCTATGATCCTGCGTAGTTTTGGAGTCGAGAGGGAAATGCTGATTATGTAGTGGTCACTGCCTAGGTTCTCTTCGAGGTTTGTCCAGGTAGTGTCCTTAATATCACGTGTGAACGTGACATTTGGGAACGTGTCTCGACTTACGCTGTTACGCAGCCTCGTAGGTGTGGTGAGGAGAGTAATTAGGCTCAAACCTAGTTTGGATACGGCGTGTTCCAGACGCGTTTCCTTGGGGGAATCCCTCGGATAAGCCCAAGTTGTGCTGGGTGCATTAAAGGCGCCCAACACCACAAGTCTGTCTTTCGCCCTTGCATTTCTGACAATATAATGGTTTTTGACCTGCCTCTCTTCAAAGGGAGGAGGCTAATAATTTTATTATTGTGATAGCAATTATATGGATTTTTGCCGTCGCCGGCCGCCGTCATTCACCGTATATGTATATGTGTATATATATATATATATATATATATATATATATATATATATATATATATATATATATATATATATATATATATATATATATATTGTAATGACGAGAGAAATAGACACAACGCCTGTTCGCTAGGCCGGCTGTTCTATTCCCTGTCTTCGTCTTCCTCTTTCCGCCAGCCGATCTCGCGCCCGTGCCCGAACGCCGCTGTCTTCCTTACACTCGGCCACGCTGCCAAATTACATGGCGAGCTGCAGAAATGTTTTCGGGTGGACGAGATTGGCTGTGCCGCGCTGGTAGTCGCAGGCCCACAGGCCCTAGACGCTGAAGTGAAAACGTCTCTGGCGGGCGGTACTGGCTGTGCCTGGGTGGGCGTTCTTTTGCACGCCACGACGTGTCTTGCAGAAATGCCGAATACTCAGGCGGTCGACTTTGGCTGCCTCGTTGTGGCCGCAGTTCTCGGCCACGCTGCGATTTGGTTTTGGGATCTGCCAGAAGGGTATCTGGAGGGCGAGACTGGCTGCATCGCGGAGGCTGGTCTCGGCTACGAAGCGACTTTTTGTCGGCCGCTGCCAACCATACATCCGGCAGCCGACTTCGGCTGTGTCGTGGAGTAAGCGGCGGACGCAGCACGCTCGAACAAGGTTGACGCTTCTTCGGGAAAGAAGATGGTACGTCAACGGGCTCTCTGATGAGCGACAGGGCAAGTTTCTTGCGCTTGTCCCCGAGAACCTTGTCGCTCAGCGTGAGTTGATCGGGTGCGCATTCGGTCACCGAATGCCCTTGAAGTAGCAGAAGCGGCTCCAGTGGCTCTGGAAGCACAGTGATGTGTGCCATGGGCTCTTCCGGTACCTTCGCGAAAGGCGGGTCATACACGACAAGTACTGGCACCTGCGTAAGGGTGGTCATTGTCTCTGGTAACGTCGCGGAACTCGAGATCCTTGGTGGGCCACTCCGCGCGCGGCCATCCGACCGATGAGTGTCAGGTTCCCCGTAGACACAGACCGCCTTGTGGTGACCCGTACGACATTCATGTTGTACGCTGGCGGTCAGAATGAACTGCCCGTCGTCGTCTGCAGAATCGCACGCCAGGCGACCGGAAGGGCCGATGGTGGCTCCATCTTCCGGCGGCGCATCGATAACCTCGGCCATGCCCCGGCTTGCAGATCCCGACAAAACAGGCAAAACCTCGATAAATGTGCCCTCGGCAGCCATAGATTTCTTGCGCGAAGCACTCGCGACACACTCGGCCAATGACTGCCGTGAAGTCGGCAGATGTGCCTGCGGCTGGTCAATGAGGATGCTCTCGCTGCTGGACATCTGTGGCTGCGGTCTTTTAACTTGGGAATTTGGGGCCGAGAAAGTGTTCGGAGTGAAACAGCGGAGCTTTACTCGGCCGCCATCTATAATGAGCTGAACTTCACCAGACAAGAGGTAGTCAGCTCCCAAAACCATATCAGCGTGCAAGTCCTCGAAGACGGGAACGGCGGCAAGGAACTTGCTCCCGGCTTCGGTTTGTATCTTCAAATGCAGCGCACCGACTGGCAATGCGCTCCCGCCGAGGCCGCGCAGGGGTGCCTCGGACCAAGGCTGGAGGGCGACTGGGGCGTGGCGTCAATGCAGCGCAGTACGTGGAGCTCCCGTTTGGACAACAGCAGTAAGCTCACCCATTCCGTCGACGCGAACCTGTACCGTTGGAAGCGGCTGTGTTCGGTATTGGGTGGCGCGACGTAGTGCATGTGGTGGTGGTGCCAGATCGTCACAGTTTTCATGGGAAATCCGTCCGAAAACAGCGATGAGCCTCGCACTCCATTGCAGCCAGGAGTGCTGCTTGACGCCTTCATATTTATGCCATGCCTCGGCACCACCACGAAGGCGGTCTATAGCCACCAGCCATTTTTGGTTGTCGTGCCAGGCATGGCGAGAGCCGAAAGAATTGATGGCCTCAATCCACAGGGCAGCGTCATCCTGGAAGCCTCGGAACTTCGGCACTGCCGAAACAGCCGATGATGGAGCGGTGGATGAGGATACGGAGTTGGTCGATGCCAAGACGTCGAGCTGCTTCGACAGTTGCGTGAGGGCATGGAAGACCTCCGCGACTCTGTCGGGTGAGGCGCCTGATGTGCAGGAAATCACGTCCACGAAGTATGCGGCTGTCGCAGTACTCACGCCGGCGAGATCCACGGCCAAGGGAGCGTGAACGGCGTCTCTTGGCGGCTCAGATGTTGGTAGAGTCTTTGGTACTCCATCCACGCCTTTGGAAGCGTGAACTACTTTCCCAGAACACAGTGCGTGCGCCAAGAGGTTGTGAACCGGTAGCGAGGCGTCTGTAAACTGAAGTAAAGCCGCCGAGGAGGCCTGGACGCCGTCCCCAGACGGTGCTTTCAGCGCCGGCAGGTTGACAGGTAACGGGAAGGCATGGACGCCGTCCCGGAACGGCGCTTGTTGCGGCGGCAGGTAGGCAGGTTCCATGACGCACGAGCACAAGTGATGTCTGGCTTAAGGCTTCGTTTTCGACGACTGCGCCATTGTAATGACGAGAGAAATAGACACAACGCCTGTTCGCTAGGCCGGCTGTTCTATTCCCTGTCTTCGTCTTCCTCTTTCCGCCAGCCGATCTCGCGCCCGTGCCCGAACGCCGCTGTCTTCCTTACAATATATATATATATATATATATATATATATATATATATGTATATATATATATATATATATGTATGTATATATATATATATAGAAGCCACAAAGAAAAATAATTCAGAAAAACTTTCCGACATGCGGAATCGAACGGGCGACCTCTCGCTTTCCAGCGAGCGGCGTTAGACGGTTACGCCACGAACAGTACCGTCTTTCAGCCTGCTAACGGCGAGCTATTTATATATACCATTTCCTTCAGCATGCTTTCTTCTTCGCCACATAGATGGCGCGCGTTGCGCGCTTTAAAGATCATCGCCCCGCTCCAGTGAACGCCGTTGGTCTTCGCCCTACAGGGCGTGCCCGCCTTCGTACGCTTATCTCGAGGAAAGAAGGGGGAGGCCGGGGGGGGGGGGGGGGGTGGAGCGGGCGGTTGTATTGGTTGTATGTCTTGTGCTTTCCCCGCGATGTCCGCGCTGAAGCCACAGAGCGTACGAAGGTCACTTCGCAGCGGCCGCGTTTAGCGCGCTGTTCAAACAGAAATAAGTAAAAACTGTGACAGTTCGCGCTCGTCCTGTGTGTACCTGTTCGTTCGTTTCGTGCGTCCTGCTTTATGTTTTCACAGGCCTTGACTTTTATGAGTTTTCATACAATGTAACTTTATTTGTATGATGCGGTGGTGAGCATGGGTTTTGATTTGTTTGCTTTACTTGCAAAATGGGGGAGGGGAGAGCCACAGTTGCGTAAGTTTCTGTACTATTATATGTGTTCTATTTTAAGTTGCCGAACTAGCACGTGATTGTAAAAGTGGAGCAGAAATATCAGCTTTCTTTGAATATCCTCTAGACGCGGTGCCCCGAAGCTGTTGGAGGGATCGAATTATCGAGTGCTATCGGATGTTCGTGCGAGAGAGGATTTTTTCATGCGAAATTTTTGGGGGCACTGCATTTGTTTCTTTGTTGGTATCAGCGGCGCGTCAGATGCAGATTCATACTCGATGGTGAATGCGTGCTACAGTTTAGCGCGTAGTTACGAGACGTTCCCGTCAGGTAGGTAATTAGAACCCCGATTATACGACTTGGTGGGGACCACGCAGAACCATCGTATAATCGAAAAACTAAGATTATGGGCAGTGATGCTAAGTTTGCCCCCCCCAGAAAACGGGCACAAACTGACTGAATAAGCTCGCGAAACCACCCTGCACTTCACCAAGAATGGTAGATTACATTATTTTAGAAAATGACACCTAACCGTTTAATTGTAGGAGGTGTGAGTGAATCGTTATTCTCAACTTCAACAAAAATCGAATCTAACGCACATCCTTACAAAACGAGTCCGATAATTGCCTGTGCTTAAAAACGAAACCGAAACCGTGTTGGCAACAACCTCCCATCAGAAGAGTCAGATACAGTGTCATCGCCATCATATAATGGCGACGGAGCACGTTTTGTTGCAAGTTTGCGTAGGATGACTATGGGATGATTCCGTGCGCGTCTGAGCTGTGCGCGTCGTATTTGTTCCTTTGTGTTCCCTTGTGAAGTGCAGTTGGTGACTATAAACGCTCACGTCAAGCGGAAATTTTTTTGCACACTGACGATAGCTGCGTCGCGCCATTTTTGCGTGCTCGAGACCTGTGACTGCGAGTGCCGCAAACAAAGGGAGGAGACCTTCAGTTGCATGTCGACCAGGAGAAGTTTCCACAGGCTGAAAGCGTGAAAATATCTGGATCTCGAAGATGAGCTTGTCGACTATCTGAAGCTTCTCTATATAGATCGAGCTTGCCTCCTAGGTAACGGCGATGGGATACTCCCTCGATCAAGGTATATCTAGAAGCGATCTCTGAGTTATGTTCGTCTGTGATCCAGGCAAACTGGATCACAGACGAACATGAACTGCCAGGAGAATAAATTCTCCATTCTACGAAGCCGTTCTCTACCTGTCTCACTCTCTCTTTCAAGCTAGGGGCGTGCGTGCAAAAGATGATTTTTTTTCTCGGGTGATGTCGAAGAGTTGTATGATATAGGGTCGGCGTAAAATTTCATCGTATAACCGAGGCTGTTATTACATTATTTTTATGGGGGTTCACCGGGACCAAGCCAATTCGTCGTAAAATGCGGGTCGTCCCACTGTTTTACGAAGTTTTGGTATTCGAAAAATCGAATAGTAGATATTCGATTCGCGAATCGAACTATTCGCAGGGCTCCTATTCGATTCGTATTCGAATATTCGAGTATTCGCACAACCCTAATTTCTATATATTCCACCTTTGCTGCAATATATTTGCTAACAAGCGAGGCTACGCGGGGATAATTTGCATCTTGTAACCAATAATACTCCTGCAGTTTGACCATCTTGGGCCGAACTTCCTGCAGGCATATTACGTCTGGCTGAATCGGTGCCGAGTTCATGTAATTTTGGAATGCTGCTGCGCGCTTGTGAAAAGTGCGACAGCTCCACTGCCAAATATCTAGTTGTTCTGCCCTTTTCATATTATTTTTTGCCATGCTGCATGGTCGTGTCCGCGCTGCTAGCTCGCTTAGATGTGGTCTCCATTTTCTTGCCGCTCTGAATACACCTTGCGGCACCTGACGTGTACACAGATTGGGCGCTCCAGCGAAATGTTTGCAGACTTTAAGCTGGAGTGGAGCCACTGAATTGGAGTTTATTCCTTTTAAAAACGGAGCTGTTTAAGCTTTCCGTCATGCCGCGTGGCGTGAACAGACACTCAGCCCAGATTGCCTTTGCCATATTTAGCCTAGTTAAAACTTAGATGAGCGTAGCTAAGCCAATGAGCAAAGCACAGTTAAGCCAATACTTGACCTAGTCAAGTCTGGATAAGCTTAATGTCACACAAGAAGGAATGGTTAGTTTAGTTGAATTAAGACGATCCAAATTAAGCCCATTCCAGCGTGCCCTTGCTATGTTAAGGAAAGTTAAGCTTAAATCAGCTCAGTTGAGCCAAAGTATGACCGAAACTAACTAAGCCTAGATGAGCATGATATCGCCTGATTTTTCCTAGGATAATGAAGACTAATTATTCCAGGATTCAATTAAGCTAAATTATTCTAAGTCAAAACTAAATTAGGCAAGTGAAGGCAAGAACAATGTGATACTAGTTACTAGTGGGCAAGTCGAGTCTAATTAGGTCTATTTACGCTCAATTAAGCATATTGTTAATTATATGTACGACTAATTGAAACTAATTGAGTTGCGTATAATTTAGCGTAGCCTATCCGAGATACTTAAGATACATGTGGCCCAGTTATGTTAATTAAGCGGATTAAGTGCGATTGCACCTATCATTTTTGTGACTGAATGACTTTTATTAAATCAATTCCACTCGTTGCCAAACGATGACCAAACGATAATAATCGACAGTCAACAGATACTGATAGATAATCGATTGGTAGCAAAAACTAGCAACAACTCGGCGCAGCCTAAAAACCTGACAACAACTTAGCAGAACTTAGCAAAACCGAGGAACAACTCAGCACAGCCCAGCAATAATTTACCCAAGCTGAGAAATAGCTAGGAAACCACCAGCTCCGTTGTTTTTTGGCCTTGCGTCACTTTGGGCAAGCTGCCCACATTTTGTTTCTTGGTGCTTGACAAAAAAGGAAAAAAAAGTTCATCGCAAGCTTCCTCTAAGCCGCGCAAAGCTCATACACAGCGAAGCTGATCGGTGTCATGCTTATTTATTGCTCCAACAAGGTTGAAATTGCCTTTATCTAGGTAGAACTTGGCTGTAACGAGGTTGAAATTGGCTTCAAACGACTTGGTCAGGCAGTGGGTCTCTCAGGCAGTGCACATTCATACCACCACCCGGTACAAACCCGGGAGGACAGTCTCTACATTCGCATTCCGCCGGGATGTGATAGCCGCGTATGTACGGCTCGCTCGTATTGGCGTGCACGAATCGACCTCCGCGACAACACACTAATTGTCCTTCGTCATCAACTGACGTCGTTTACGCCGATCTGCAGGACCACGACACGATTGCACTTGGTTTAGACGGATCGCCTACAGTGACGGACACAAGCTTACCATCCGCACTGGGACACGCTCAGCGATATCGGGAGGCGGTTTCATGTCGAGCAAGGGCTCGACATGAAACCGCCATCAGAGTCATCAGAGACCACCACTTCATCATCAGAGACCACCACTAACGTCAGAGACCACATCCGAGACCATCGCTTCAATCTTGTTCTGGATCTTGCCGACGCAATCTCTTCTGTTCCAATTCCGTGGACGCGTTTTCCGCATCTGCTCGGCGCCGTCGATTTCGGTCTTGCGCAGCCGCAAGCCTCGCTTCTAGGTTCGCGGCTTCTTCCTCAGGAGTGCGATTTAACTTCGGACGACCCATGGCTGCGTATGGTTATGCGCGAGCTGCACACTAGCGTTCATAATTAAGCACGCCGTCGCTTCTGTTGCCTTCTTCATTTTTAGTGGACCAGTAGTGAGTAGTGGGATTTACCCAATCCGCATTTCTCACGGCGCCCCCGCGCATGCGCTCTACCCTAGCGGAAAAGTCGCGAAACGTCTCATCATCTCGGAGGCTTTGCTTCTTGCAATACCGGTTGTTCCGTCCCCTACCAAACCCCTACCAAAACTGCAGAGGGCAGCAAAGGAGAATGAAAGAGGCGGATTTCAGTAACACATACCCGTTTATGATGATGATAGTTTTCTAGTAGGCCGCACAGTGGCACATGCCAATTAAGATTAAAGTTTTCTGCGATCGAATCACACGGAACAATTTGTTAAACAGCTTCGCTGTCAAAGCGGCCGTGTTGCTCCAGTGAGTAACAGCAGGTGTTCCTTAATAAGGAATTTCCCAGGATTGTCGCTTTGTTCTTTGTGTTTGCCACGTGTGTACGAAACACTGAATATAACAGAGCATATGGAGTGGGTGGGGGTGTGTCGGAGGGTTGGACAGGGAAGGAGCGCGAGTGCGATTTCACCTGCCGAGATCGAAATGACAGTCGGAAATGCTGCTGCACCTGCCCATTTAAAGTTTTACTTTTGCCACGTGTCCCAGTATAAACGTTTCGTTTGTGCTTCTTGACATTAACATGAGTGATAACGACAAGGAACTTGTTTATACTCGGATAATGGTGCTTTCCTAATTCTTAAAGAGCTGTGCCTTTGGGCACAATATTTAGTAACTAAATGCGTATTATTGCACAACTATACGGGCACTCTCGGCGGGCTTTTGCCGTCGCCGACATGTCCCATATATATATATATATATATATATATATATATATATATATATATATATATGTGTGTGTAGAAATAATGCAAAAGAAATCTTTTCCGAAGCGCACGACCGGTAATTCGAACCTGCGACCCCTCACTCCGCAACTCGCTGCGTTAGACAATTGAGCCACGCAGTATTAACGGCGGGCCACTTATATTAACACAATAACGGCGTGCTACTTATATACACCAGTTAACGCTAGCGGTAAGCATATCTTGGAGGTGCTTCAGCGTGTTCATTCTCATCCGCGAGATGACGCGAAGGGCACGCTTTAAAGGCCGTCGCCCCTCTAGTAGCTGGGTTGGGAGGCTGCTCTTGTGTTCGGAGGAGCAGCAACGTTTGATAGTTAGATCGAACGCAAGCGGCCTTGGGTCAAACGCACGGGACTCGACACGTACCGTAATTAAACTTATGCGAGACGTGGGACATGCTCCGTCGTTGCCCGCGCTGCGTTTGCGTCGTCTCGATGGCGACCCATGCACGTTCTCTATTTTTGGGTTTCGGGACAACGCGAGCGCAAGAGCCCGAAAGTGCTTTGGCTTCTGCTCATGCGCCCTGGCGGCTCGCAAATTTCTTGGGTCCCCTAGGCCCTCGGGCCTCCGATAATTAAACTGTCTAGTGTTTCGCCGGAGTCGGCATGTGCGCCTCCGGCTTGTACTTCGACATATAGGGCGCAGCTTCAACGCAAACTTTGCGGAGAAAGCACAAGACGTACACACCTCCCCTATCAAGAGATAAGCGGGCTAGTACGGGTCGAATCCCGCCTCGCCAAGAAACTTTCTTCGCCAACAATTTCTCTCTTTCCCTTTCTTTCTCTCTCTGTTTCTTTCTGTTTCGTTCTCTCTGTAGCTGTTCTCTCGCCCATCAGTTTTTTTTTGCCAGTAATTTCTCTCTTTATAGGCTCCCCAAGCATCACTTAGTGGCGCTGCTGCTCTTGACAGGCAGCGCCATCTCTGGCATAAAAATTCAAACTGGGTGCAAGCAACGCGCGTTTTCCCTTTTCTCCAATGCGCTTCCGCTCGCTTCCGTGCACGTGCAGAGCTCTCGCGGTGCACTTACGGCGCCTCACAATGTACCGCTTGCAGTGCGGCTTCAAAAGGATCTTCAAGCTGGACTGGAACATCCGAAAAGCGAACTTGATAAAAGGAGAAAGGCCCGTCAATGACGCTTACGGTGAAGAGCAGACGATCGACGACAACGACGCCCAACTCAAAGCGAAATGCATTTCTCGAGTCGCGTTTACACCGTTAGGACGTATGCCTGCCAACGTGGAAATGCAGCTTCGCACAGCAAGCCTCTCGGTTCAGCGTGCCAAGCTGTCGGCACGGCGCCCCAGTTTCCCGCACCGACTGACAAATGCGCGCGTGTGCGTGTTCCCGCTGCCGACAAACAGGCCGAGTCGGTTGCGCTTGGACCCAGTTGCGCCAGAGCTTCTCTCCAGAGCCGCAGCGCGGTGCTGCCATCGCGCCGTAAACTTGAGCTTGGGTTCCCTATATGTCTCTCTTTCTCTCTGACCCATCATAGCTATTCCATCTCGCACCGGAGAAATCGGCGCACGTGTTTTGGGAGTGTAGTAGAAGATGAAAAGGACTGAGAGGACAATGAGAACACATGTCGATTTATGATGATGATAGTTTCTGTTCGCACTAACTTGCGTAACGAAAAGCTTAAAGAGCTCCTGTCTTAAAATTGCGGAGCGGCAACGTACGCAAAACTGTCCCATGTTGCACCGGTTGCCGCTAAATTTTGCAGTGCGCTGTTGAGTTCGTGTATGTATATTCTTTTGCACTTTGGACGGCGTAATAGGCGCTTACATAAATAAATAAAATTTCATGCTGCCTAGCATTATCTACCACGCGCTCATTAGCTCAGTCGTCAGGAATATTCCTAGTACTAGCTCAGTTCACGGAGCTCGTTACACTGAAATTTTGCTACCGGGGTTTTCACCTCGCTCAAACAGGTAATGGTAAGTTAGAAACTGAATAATTAAGAAGTGTCTATTGAAGGTCGTGCCAGTAAAGGCGGGGGAAAAGAGGAGGAGGAGGGGGAGCGTGGACGGAGGACTGAAAATATTTGGGATAGCGTCGAGCAACGCTTGCAAACACCATCTGAAGGAAAAAAAGGGAAGAAAAAAATAACAGAACGCAATTGCCAGAGCACGGTGCGTTGCACAATCTGCTTCTCGCCTTGCTTCCCCAGTAGTGAGCTTTACGCAAGGGTGCGAGGTTGGAGCTTGCTTTAATGCAAAATCGATTCCGATTTTGGCGGGGAAAACGCCACAAAAATGTAGGTTGGTAAACAAGGCATCTCGATTGCACAGCTTTTATATTTTGTCATAAACAAGTCTCCGTATGTGTTCTTTGCATACAGGATATTTTTGCAAGAAATAAATTTCTCTGCATCCCTCTCACGTTTCCTCTGTTGTAGTATGAACGCCGAGACTACGGCATTCTTTCAAGGCGAACATAAGTTGAAAGACTGCATTTCTTTCGTTATGATTCCGTTTTCTCTTCCGAACATATTACGCCCACGTTGAAATCATAATATTGACAGGTCATGTCGTTTTTTTGTTTTTCAAGTATTTTTGAAGGTTTTGTACATTGTAGAGTCGGGCATCGTGCATATAGTAAGTAATAAATGAGAAATGGCCAGTCGAAAATTTTCAGCTATGTACTGGGATAGCCGGCTCTAAAGTCTCGTTCACAGCGAACACGGAGTACGAAGCGGGCAAGCGGATTTTTAAAGCGGTGAGGCAGCGAGCGTGCGCGGCTGCTCAGATCGACCGAGTTGCCCTGTTGCCCGCTCCTCCGCGAAGGCGGAGCAATCCATGAAACTACTGTGGACGTGCTGCTCTCTTGCGGCACTACGCGATACTGCACGCTCGCCTCTCAGGCTCTGATTGGCTGCGGCCAAAGCGGCTAACTTTGGCGCGCGCCGGACAAGCGGCCGTGGGTTTTCCGCTTTTGCAGATAATCCGTCTCTCCGCTTGCAAGCTCCGCAATTGTTGAGACGTGCCTTAATGTAGCCTAGCTTCCCATGCGTGTCCAATCATACGCAGCAAGAGAAGTCGTAATATTAACTATAACGCACAATACTGTGCCTACGAACTGGACGTTCTGTCCTTGTTTAGCGCAACTTTGTTAAGTACTGTAAAGTACCTTGTTTTCGACTTTACGCTGAAAATGTATTTTTTTGCTGCTGGTTATAAAGGAAGATAGCTGAGCAGTTCCTTGCAAGGCCCAAATTCACAGAATGGTTTTGCGCTCAAAATGTTCGTAGGACAACATTTAAGCCAATGCTGATGCTTGACATATGATTAGTGAATCCGGCCGGCCAATGGAAAACACTGCTTACGAGATTCACCGACCTGGCAATGAGGATAAGTCAGCGCCATTAAAGGAAACAACTTCCGTTTTATCGAGTACCTACTTTAAGTACAAGTTAACAGAAATCACACTACGCGTGACGTTAAAAAACTAAATAAGCTTAATGTTCCCGCGTGAGTTCCTGCACCAACATTCGTGAAGGAACCACCAGATTATGCAGTATGAATATCCTTACAGAGTTATCGTCACGACGGTAGAGCATTGTACTTCTTAATTTATTCAAATTACCAACGCATTGATAAGAGCGCACGTAACTATTAAACCATGCGGTTTTCTTCTAAGACTTTGCTACTACGCTCTAAGAATAAAAAGAGTGCCCGTTACCGTTTTCAGTGGGTCCCGACCTGCCACATACATAACTCTCTTTAAAGATACACGTTAACTCTCCTTGGAGAGACGCGCCTCCAGCGGCTCTCTTAAGGGAATATCATGATCTCCAAAAGAAAGTTAACGTGTATTTTTCAAGATAGTTATGTATGTGGCAAGTCGTGTCTCAAGAAAAAGAGTAAAAGCTTTTCTTTTAAATGCGAAGCACTCTTTAGCGAACCCAAGGCACTTTGAGCGTTTCCATCCATCCATCCATCCATCCATCCATCCATCCATCCATCCATCCATCCATCTATCTATCTATCTATCTATCTATCTATCTATCTATCTATCTATCTATCTATCTATCTATCTATCTATCTATCTATCTATCTATCTATCTATCTATCTATCTATCTATCTATCTATCTATCTATCTATCTATCTATCTATCTATCTATCTATCTATCTATCTATCTATCTATCTATCTATCTATCTATCTATCTATCTATCTATCTATCTATCTATCTATCTATCTATCTATCTATCTATCTATCTATCTATCTAACAGCCGCCTACATCTGAGTGCTCTCGTGATCGCTTCCTCAACTTGGTGAAGACCAAAATGGGCATAGTAGGGCAAGAGGGTTTGACGAATATCACTGTCTGGTCATGACATGAATAACGTGAAAATCCTCTCGCGTACGTCGTAAAACCCTTTCCTCGATATACGTGTGGCGCATACCGGTTTTCCACGGGCCGCGGTACATGGGTATGCTCCACAGGTGATTGAGAGCTTATATATCTACCCAGGAATGGCGAGAAGAGACATTGGTATTAAGAAAAGCCGACATCGGCAGCGACGACCCGACGAATGCAAAGAATAAAAATTAGGATCCCCGCAGGAATCAGACCCAAGCACTCTGCGTGGCAGATAGGTATTCTACCACATAGCCACGCCATCTCTAGAGACAGTTCTAGAAAAAACCCTATGCAGCGTAATGTCGGGGCAATGTCACCTGTGGTTGTAGTGCTCGCTATCTAATTTGATAACAAAGCAATAAACACTACATATGCACTCCTACAGCACAGTCGTATTGTCAGGTTAACGTAAATTGTGGTTCCAGTGTTGGCTCCGCTTGTATGGAAGTGTAATAGACATTACTATCGTATTTCTATGATTAAGGAAGCTACATTCAAGCGTTGTTTCACGCCAGATGAATACGCTAACGAACGTTACGTATGATATTTGCATCATCGCATCGTAAAGTGCACTATGTTTCGATAATACTGACGTATGTGTTCTAACGTGAATGCTGACGTTATGTCAGACCATAAGTTACCCTTTAAACGCCAGTTTTGCCGACATTCCTGGTAAGCCCAAGATGTGTGCACAACTACTACACTTACAAAAGCACATCGATCCACATTGTAACGCTTGGCTCAGATCCCAAAAATGCAGCATAGAACTACTCTTAAGGGTAATTCATGCTTTAGCAAGGACACCCGAGTAAAGGAACGCGCAGTTATAACTAGAGGCCGGATTTTTAGGCATCAAAAAAGCGCTTTTTAGGCGCCAAAAATAGGCAGGCAAAACAACGTTTTAGGCCTATAATATCGTAAATATAGGCACAATAAAATTTTACATAAATGCAAATAATTTCAGAGGAAGGCGTGCGCGACGTCTATTTACGACAGGAAAACAAGAAATGTTGTTTAAGATGACACATAGGCACCAACGGTTGAACGTAGCCGTGCAATTGTCCTTTGTAACGCACGCTTTGCAGAACGTGGTTTCTCCGCCTATTTGGTAGCCTGGTGGGTCAAGTGTCCACTGTAGAATCAACACACAGCTATGTGCCTTTCTTTTCGGCATGACTGAGACGGTAGAGAAGGAGCAGACATCCGGATCGCTAAAACTCCAGAAGGAGGGGATTCTTACCATTGGCCGAGTCGAATCGTGTAGAAGCAGTCTCTCCCCAGGCGATGAACGCTTTAACCCTTTCACTACCGAGTTCTTTTTTCACCAAAAGCGATACAAAAATACGGATCTTTTTCTTCGCCAATTTTATTCTACGTGACTTGACATCTAAAAAACTATTTAACGGCGCTTTATTCGCAAGATACAAGCAACATATTTTTTCTAAATATGCAGAGAATTAGTTTCACTGCACTGCACCACGGAAAGTGCTGTAACCTCGGCTGTCTTCGGTGCAGAAAATGTATTTGAAATTTAAAAAAACAAGCACAGGTAGAAGAGAGCCCGTGAAAAAAAGCTTTGCACGCAGCGGTGGGGATTGCTTACACCTATCGAGGCCTACTGCCGAAGCGTTGGAACGCGGTCTTCGTCAGAATCCGATGATTTAGAAAGAATATGCTGCTCTGTACAGTCGCTGCTTCACTCACAGGAGAACTGAAGTTATTAATTCCACAAGAACCTCGGCGAACGAGCGTTTTGTTCTTTTTTACTGAAAAACGCTGCTGCCAGCATCAGCTGCTCAGAGGAGGACGCCTTTTTCTAATTCTGGTGGCCAGAATCCAGTACTTTCTCGACGAAAATGCATGCTTTGAGCGCGTATTTTAATTTTTTACTGCACCAGCTGTTCAAGCCAAAGAGAACTCAGCAAAATGAATCAGGGTAGCTGAATTTCTCTCTGCGCAAATGCTACTTTCAGCGTGGACGAGCTCAGCTCGTCTTCGGCAGGAAAAGGGTTAAAAAGTAAACTATAAAGTAAACAAAAGCGGCGTGCACACCACATTTTTCTTCTTTCGCTCTTCACTCTACCCTGATGGCTCTCCGCAATACAGCATTCGCCAACCGCTCGCACCATGTCAGCGCGGCGGCGTATGCTCGCCGGTGCGTCCCATTTAACTGCTGCTAGCGGTTGTTTCCGGGAGTTGGTTGAACTAGAGGACTAGGTTGAACCCCATAGAGTTCCGTACACTCAGTGTTGCGCGGTAAAATGAATAATGAACTCAATGTGCACCCGGAAGAGAAACTTGCGGCTAAATAGTGTTCATATAGGCGCCAATTTTGAAAATAGGCATTTATAGGCACTTGTAGGCATATAGGCACGAGCGCCAAAAATAGGCATTTATAGGCACTATAAAAACACTATAAAAGCACTCCTTAGCATCTAATTCATGCTCATATGTCAAAATGGCGCGATAGGAGCGTAAGGAATAAAATAGGCATTTGCCTAAAATCCGGTCTCTAGTTATAACGCAATCTCTGAACCTTCTCACGAAATGTTCAGCGGAGAAACGTGCACCGAAGCGATCGCCGAATAAGTTGCCCGCATGGCGTCCCACATCGACGATTAAACGATAATAAATGCACGGGTCTTGAATTTCCATCACTGAAAGACGATGGCCATTCAAGGTAAGCTGAATCAAACAACACGTTGTGCACACATTAATCAAAATATCTAAGATCTCTTTGAGGATCCCAACAGAGAGGACATTTTCGTGGACGTCACTCGCCAATTAACAAGACGGCACCGCATTGCAGCACGGATTAAGTACTTCCCTGTTACGCTGGTAAAAGAGGAACAGTGCGAATCTTGCAAAATTCAGAAGCTGGAATCTGAACGCGTGCGTTGAGATGGGGGACTAGTATGAATTCATTAACGCAGGAAGGCCGCCCTAACGACCTGGTTAGTCACGCCTTCAAGTTTTTTGTAAATTTTTCTGCCGAGAGGCAGCCTGTAAAGAACGACGTTTTGTGCCCTTTAATTGAAATGGCTGAGTGTGCTGTCCTTTTGCGCGCAACATTCTAACGCTTTTCAATCCCGACAGCATATTATGGGTGATTCCACGTAAGATCGAACAAACGATGGCTGGTCGACCTCTTAAATCTATTTCAAAATTTTATATAATGTTGCCTGATGAGTGGAAAGAAGAGATCCGCAATTTGTTTTGCCGCCATTCATTTTTTCGAAGCACAGGAAATCAATAATGACGAAGAGGTGGAGTGGAGCGCTCATCCGCTCTGCTGTTTTGGCCAACTTTCGTTATGAATTGCAGAAAATATATTAAAGTTAGGTAGCTGAAATTTTTTTCACTAAATATATGCATGTTTTTACTTCTGCTCAGGTATTTTTAGTTTTTATGTGTAGTGTAGATGTTTTTATAAAAAACCTCAAAATTGGCCCAGGAAACGTTATTTTCTGTAAATTAAAGGTCTTTACCCCAAAAAGCCTTGTAGCAGAGCGACAAAAATTCCGCATTACGTTCTTCGCATGCTTATCTACCAAACTGCTGAATCTTATATGTATATATCTTTTCAGTAAAGAGAAATGATCGGGCTAAGTTCAAGAAAACACCGAACAATGGAAACTTCTGACGACAATGAAAAAAACATGGTTGATCCCTCCGTCATAGGAATCGGAATAACACGAAAGTAAAGCGTGCCCTTACAGAAGTAACTGAATGTTTACTGTACATTGATATAAGAGAGTTTGCACAATGTATATTGATGTCTGGCAGCTATGGCACTGTTTAACATGTATGCACCCACTTTGATGATTGGTGGTACATCTCCATCGCGACGACTAACGTCCATGTTAAATGATTAAACAAACCCTTGTGGTAGCTGCAGTAGTTAACGGTGAAAGCATAATCAGAGAACGAGGTGTGATAGCCAGAAGAGCGCCGCATATTGGACGCAGAACTTGGTCGCCATCCCACGGCTTGTTAAAATGTGATTGAACACCACGGCTGGACTAGAGGGAAACGAAAAGCGCGTCATGCCGCCCCGGTAGCCCAGTCGCGATTTTTCTCGGGGCGAGCGCGTGAGCGTGCAGCGCTGTGTTACAGCCAGGTGAGGCAGGCACGCGTCGCAGAGCTATTTTTTTGTTTGGATTAGTGTGATGCTATGAGCGAGGCCGACGCTTTTATGACGCTTGGGCTGAGGTCGCCACCTCTCGGTGCGTTAAGGTATTGACAAATTTGAACTTCTATTGAAAACGCACTGAACGTGACGGACATGTAACGCGTTGCTGGTGCTAATCGCGGAGGCCACAGTAACGACGAATTACTTTACCGCTCCCAGAGGGCAACACCACCCCGCCGACCGGGAGAGTGGTAGATATAAAAGGAGCGTTGGCAAAGCATCTTGAGTCTGTGACCGTGGCGCAGTGGATAGCGTGCCCGGCATCTGTTGTTGCGGACCGAGCGGTCGTGGGTTCGATGCCCGTTGAAGTTCTTTTCTTTGCCATCTGATTGTGTGAATTTTTTCGACGACATTTCCGTGACAGAAATACGTCACTGAAGTCTTGGTGGACCCCGGAATAAAACACTTTCGTGTTAAAAAGCGTGGACTTGTGTTTCTTTCAAAGCTACTGCTTTGAGCGACCTAAGTTTTTAATTAAATTATTTGTTCCTTGGGCATTCATTCCAAATTTTTCAATGTGAAGCATTCCTTAGTGAACCAAATGCACTTTGATCGCTTCCATCTATCTATCTATCTATCTATCTATCTATCTATCTATCTATCTATCTATCTATCTATCTATCTATCTATCTATCTATCTATCTATCTATCTATCTATCTATCTATCTATCTATCTATCTATCTATCTATCTATCTATCTATCTATCTATCTATCTATCTATCTATCTGTCTGTCTGTCTGTCTGTCTGTCTGTCTGTCTGTCTGTCTGTCTGTCTGTCTGTCTGTCTGTCTGTCTGTCTGTCTACCGCCTACGTTCGGTGCCCTCGTGGCTGGTTCCTTAACTTGGGATATACAAAAATGTGTCCGGTAAACCCATGACGTGCTCACAACTACTTCATTTACAAAAGCAGGTCGATCCACGTCCCAATTATTGGCTCAAAGCCAAGAAACGTGGCATAGACAGCTACTCTCTGACTGCTTCGCAAGAAACCAATTCCTCCAATGCGTGGGATCTGACGATTTTTTTCTGGGAAAAACTATTCTTCAGAGTAGAAAGCTTTTGCTGTGCGATCGCGCGACAGGAAATTGACCACACTCCCAAGGGATAGCCGCAATGAATGTGATATTGTCGGGCAGCCAACATTTGATGCTTCAAGGACTCTGTTGCGTGTCCAGTATTAATTGGCTTGAAGATGAATGACAGGAAGCCAAAAGCTGAAAACAACTTATCGGCAGAATAAAAATTTGCGTCTTTGATGTATAAACAGTGTACAGTCATGGACATTCATTCCACCTTTGTAATCGATTCCGTGTGATACTATTTTTATTCTTGAATTTAAACACTCAACCTTTAAGTCCATGAACACATTTCTGCCAGTGTTGTTCGAACAACGATGTGGACGGATATTAAGAGTAATCTTGCATTTTTATGCGGGTCCGCGCGGCATCACGAGCACACAGATTTCTGTGTGCTCGTGATGCTCATGGAAAAGAACTGCTAATCAGACTGGCCATGAGAAAGCCCACCTTAACACTTATGGGTTCCAGCACTGCGCTAAACTAAGTGGTTCACTAAAGTGATTATTTCACAGAATCAACGCAATGTTCACCACAATACGACGTCGTATCATAGTGAACAGCAAGCACACGCCACACGCGCACATGGTATTTTCTCACTTTCTTTCGAACTTTTTCCGCCCTTCGTCTTTTAAAACGACGTTATTGCTTATTCCTGCTACAAAAGCACAGATGGAAGGAAAGAAAGGCACGCAGAGAGAAACTGCTGCTCTAAACCGATAATTCCCGCAGAAATTTATTTCTTGATCATTGCCTTTTGAGACGTTCTGTAATCTTTATTTGTTTTTTCCTCAGTGCCTTTTCTTATGTTGTTCCTCTGCAGTTTTTTTATTGAGGTTGATTAAACGTACTTTCGTGAAAAAAGCCGTCAAACATGGGTGGGGTGGCAGTCAAAGCCGGAGGAATGCTTCCCAGCTGGACCATTTAGATCGATTCGGTGAACGCCTGAAAGAATTCCAAGTAACAATTCGGCGTCGGTCCTTCAGATTGCCCTTTGCAGTAGCCGGCTTAATCAGAGAAGATTTACAAGTGCACCTGATGAAAAAAGCCAGTACACTATATTTTATTTGGCTTGTGGATCTCGCTTGCCGAAGAGCAGTGTCAGAAAGAATTTGTAATGAATAACTTTTTAAATTTTTTTTTTGTTTTCCACACGCAAAGTCAAAGACAGATGTTTGAGCCCTCACAAAAGTATAAAACTAACACTGAGTGCTTTTCAGTGTCGTGAGGCACGCGAATTTGGCGACTTTAAGAAAAAAAAAGCAAATGTTTGAAGCGTAACATCGTTTTCTTAATACGGGCCTCACTTAAGCAATATTCCTGAAGGAGATCCATGCCCTAGCTCGCTCAGAAATAAAAAATAAAAAATCTTGGAGGACGCTTGAGCTTCGCCGTCAAGAGTAGAACGCGATAGCGTAATCGGGCCCCTTGCGCACCACCTTCTCAAGTGCTGGCCTGGCTTCCTTTCTGGATGCATGCCTCAACCGTGCCGTCAGGAAACGAACGACTGTGTGCGTAATTTTGGCTGTTTCAAAGTATCCTTAGATACCTACTGCAGGTACACTTGTTAAGTGCCCACAACGCCATAATTATTCCTTTTGCGAAAGGCCCACTACGCGTTCATAAGGCAACACGCGAACCTACGCAGCTGTTCACTTTGTTGATGCTTTTGCTGCTGGTGATAATTAATTATGTCTGAGCACTTTGTAATGGGTGGGCCTTTAAAACATACACTCGTTGTGCAATTCACATGTTTTGACGCCTGGAGCGATTCTACGCTTCTGCCACGCAATATCACATGCGCTAAGGAGACTCCCTCCACTGAAAAACATTCGTATAGCATTTTTTTCCAAAACAGTTTCAAGAAAAAGCGTGGCTGATCCCAGAACAGAATAGCGCCTTTGCAACTAACAAAGCAATGTTCTGTGATCTCCGGCGCATCACATAAACGGCATTGAGCAGAAGATACAAAAATACCTTAGCTCTGAAAAAAAGTTTTGTCATAAATTTTCACACTATACGTTATCTTTTGCCAACCTCGGTTGATGAAGTGCCGTATGATATGTTTTTCCTCATGGGTGTGCACAGCTTATGGAAGACACGTATGCAAGATGGCAACGCAGAACCCACCACGTCTTCAAGCACACACTTTGTTCGAATGGCTATCCACCTGAAGGACATTTATGATGAACTAGACATTACACCGGACTGGTACCACATTTTGATAAGCTGCTCGGCCTCACCACGTTTCCTATATGACACGATATGAAGAACTCCTGCTGTTCTACTACACTTTATGTTAACCGTCGAGTGTTTCCGTAGAAACGCTTGAGCGCGTATTGTCGCTATGTGATTGTACTATTGTTTCATTCGATTTGTGCCCTTTTAATGTGCATTCCAATACTCATTTTAATAAATGTCATGAAAGAAAAAAAAACGAAAAAGCGTGGCTCTGTGGTATAACACCTATATACTTGCCACACAGACGGCCTCGGTTCGATTCTCACTCGAGGCGAAGTTTTCTATTATTTATTTCCTTTGCATCTTTCTTGATTGTTCGGTCGTGGACAAGATGATGATTTTTCGCTCACAACCAATGACGCCATCACCGACGTCGACGCCGACACCGGAATTCCTCGAAATGAGCGCATTAACGCTATCGGAATAATAAACGTTCTTAACAAACTATCAAGCTAGCATGCTCTTTTTTTTCCTAGGAGGTGCTAAAATAGCCTTATCAATATGCCTCTGGAACCCTAACTAACGTAGCTAATAAAGGCACTAAACTTGAATACATAGGTCATTTATTTAACGTCCAGATGATGTAACCTTATGGGACATAATGTTCAAGAGCTGAACTTGCAGTCTTTTGGAAGCCGACCCACATCAGGTATTGTTGCGAAAGAGGGTGCTTTATGAGAGCAATGACAAAACACAGCAGCCATTTTACTCCAGATCTTTGGCACTGTCACGAACATGAAATAGGACACAGATATCAAGGAAACATCAAGAAAACATCGGGAAGCTCCAGCTATAGAGATCAATAACGACACGAACGATCGTTTTTGACTATATTCAAGGGACACTTAGTTAAAATTTCGTTGGCAATCATATGGATAAAGCGACTTTTGAACACTGCCAGTAATATATTTATCCGCAAGTATGTCACTGTGCATAATTAGCGTTGTAATAGCAGTCACCTTTGAACGTTGAAAGGTGACGTTGTTTTAAAACGACGTGGTTACAGTTTGTTGCGTTTGCAGACAGTCTTCTCTACATAACGTCTAGATTTTGCGGCGACGTAGAAATACTAGAACTTCTTCCATGGATTAGTTTTATAACTTAGAGTTCAAGCTGCCAACCGATTTATGTTTACCTATGTAGTGCAAAATAGTGCAAATGAGAACGATAGAAAGCTGTTCCATCCTGTTACATAATTTCTTATAATCAGCGAGGCCCTCCTATTTCATGGTTGTGACCTGCCATCGAGAAGCGCCAAAAAATGTCTTTACCTTAGGTAATGTCCGACAGACGTTTCTCATTGCACAGGAGTGACTTGGTTGAAAGAAAATGCTGGTCCAACGGTATGGTCAATACGTAAGATATGTCGTCAGATGTAGTGACAACAGCTTCCGAAGACCAAAGCCGGAGAAACAGAGAGAATAAGGAACTGCAACGGTGGAGGCTTGAAAACTAGAAATGTGGGGCCACAGCCACAGAAGGAGCGAATGTCCGGCTGTGCCCTTTGTTTTTACTGGAAGTACAATAAAACTCGCCAGGACGCAACCAAAAAGCAGTGAAGAACTAACAATTCAATGATCCCTAGCAAAGAAGAAGGGTTGGTGAGAAAAAGGATGTGAGCACGGAGACGCGAGGTCAGCGCTTCTTCTGGTTCGCCGCGTATGGCGATGGTCACCACTGGCGCCACATCACGTCCAACCGCGTTTGTTCTGCGGACAGTGCCTGCCTTTCTGTATGGCTTGTTCCGAATCTCTTCGGGGCCTCCAAACCCTCTTTGGCGACGACCGGTGGCTGACTTTTTCGGAGTATCGCGCTCGTTCGTCCGCCTTTCTCGCGTCCGCACCGACCGGTGGGAAGGAATAAGAACAAGGAAGGGACATCCACTGAGAAAACAAATGACACAATTCAGGATGCAGACAGCTCGCCTGTGTAGGTGCCATCCGAACGACGAGAGAAAAAGTACTACTGTGAAAACGAATCACGAAGCTTAGGGAGATCAGGTGAAAAGCAGCAGGAAGTAAGGCTGTGACGAACAAAATGGATTCGAGCTGAAGAGAGACAAGTAATAAAGAAAAGAAAAAAAGAAAAAAAAATGGCCAACACATCGTGAGGCATTAGAGCGCGAAGTTGCTTGTTTATTTGTCTTTACGCATGGCCAGTGACGAAGCGGAGGCATCGCGACCGCAGCTTACGTGGTGTCCACCCCGTCGTTTTTTTTTTTTTTCATTTGTTGCCATTGAAAAAACGTATATTCTTTCGGTTTTAAACTCCACGAGTTCTTACTGCCTGCGCATTGGCATTCTGCTCTACCGCGTTTATATACTTCACGATTTTCTTTGCTGCTCCCTGTCGTTCCATTTTCCTTTTCATCCTCCTCCCTTAGCTCCCATTTTTTTTTCGTCTCGTATCCTTGTGTTTCTTCATTCGCCCAATACGTGCATCTCCATCTCCCCGTTTCCTTATCAATTCGATTTATGGCCGGGGCGAAAAAGAGACCAGCTGTTCTGCTAGATCCGTACGCCAGTTTCACGCCCGAGTTTCCGTAGTCGGTTTGGTCTGGTCCTATTGCGTTGCCTAGCTTTGCTGCCTGTCAGATCCTTTTCGCTTTCTTTCTTTACCCACTCCTTCCCAGCTAGCCTTGTACAGCAGATACTTGGCACTCGGTCACAATTCGAATACTATGTTTTCTTGCGGTTATTTTTTGTTGTGTCTTCACCACACAATGGTTTCGCTTCACAGGCTCCGTTCGTACTGCCTTTGCGCATTTTCCTGTCTCGCTCACAATATAACGTTATTCTGTTCCACATGAGTTGGTTTAATGCAACTTGCGGATGCCGAAGCTTGACAAGTGGAGATTTTTAGGGATTTGACGGCTCTGCGGATTAGGTGGCTGGCTGCTAGACAGCCTGTCGCTGATATTCTGCTCGGAGCCTGAATCGTTTAGTCGCCTCAGTTATAGCCGTTGTTAAAAAGACGACGATTTGTTTAGGGAACGGGAAGCTGTTTCTTATTAGAAGCATTTCAGGTCGTTCTAGGCACGTAAGTAGAACTGATAGAATGAGACGTTGCATTTGTTCCTCTGACAGAAGTAACTGGACCAAATATATATTTCCTGTGATCAAGCTAAAATCCCAGACTTTAAACATGTGTCTTCAAAGCAAGTCCATTTGATATGCATTCAAGGAATGTCTGCGATTATGTGTTCTTCATGAAAACATTGGCAGGGATTCTGGATAGAAAGTTGCGATACACCCAATATACAACAGTATGCGAGCGAAGGTTACGTATTGATACCTTCTCTCCCTACTCTGACGCCCTAGGCGTGTCTAGATGCCTAGGCTCTAGTCTAAGCATCCTAGACCTGTGACTGTGGTGTCCACAATAATTCGAGCGTGCATTGATAGACGCAAAATACGAACGGCCTAGAGCCGGAGCAATGGCACAGGGCAAAAAAAGTAAAGTGAGAAACTCACTCGCACTTTGCGTTTTAGCCGTTATGTAAAACTCGCCGTTGCCAAATTAGACAGCATGCAGCTATTAATTGTGCACACGGATTCTCACTTTAACCACTGGTGCACACGTAAGGGCACGTGGTACGTATGGACAACATTCTTGGGCAGGGTGGCGCCTTAAACTGGATATTTAGATAAATTTCAATCCAGTTTTGATTCGAACGCGAACAGCATTCTCGTGAATTTTGCTCGAATATAAATCAACACACACTAGCTAATAACCTAGGTTCTGAAATACTCTCATACACTGCGGTCTAGAAATGTACGTGTATCGCTCGTCATTCTGCATATCTTAGGGGTTATTAATGCTGACTTCTGTCACTCGTTATTCTTGCCTTTCGTTACCAGTCGCAATTAGCTAGAGAAAGACGCGTACGCTGCTCCACTTCCGGCCAATTTCTCCTCATCGTTCGCGCGAAACGTCGGTGCTATGCAGGAAACCGATGATTAGAGCTAACGTGCAGCGCGGCTCGAGTCTTTGATGAACCTCACTAGAGCATCCGCGTTTTCGCAGTCTGATACCTTCCTCTGCGTCTTGATGAATGCAGCGCTAGTTCTGTTCAGCGAATGATGCTTCCATTGTTTCGTTTATGGTGACGTGAGGCACACACCAAACAATACAAGACGATGTGCAATCGACCCTATGGAGAAGTTCACGGCGTTAACTCAGTCACTAATGCGGAAAGTATTAGGCTCTCTCACTTTGTCTATGTTGCTACCCCTTTCCACCCATCTCAACTCAGTCTGTCGCGAGAGATTCGTCTTCTACTGAACTTCGTGCTCTCGGATTCCGGCGATGTGGAACAAAGGAGTCGTTTGCGAGTCGTAGCCCAGACTCGAGATGGCGTGTCCTGTTTCCAGATCTCACACGTACGATCGGCGCTACGTCGTTAAGAATGCAGATTGGAAAGCGTTGCACAGAAGCCGCTCAAGCGTGTGGCATTGTGGCACAGTGTCCTTTATGATGTGAGGACGGCTTGAACTCGGCCCGTGATGGAATTCCAATAATTTCTGTGAAACCCCGGGTTGCATTCCAAACCTTGAAATCTGTCGGAAACACTTGGGTCAGATGGTACGAATTCGATGTGACGGGCACAATGGCAGCGTTACAAACACAAGGGAGGCACAATTGCATCCACTGTTTATGGTGTCTTCATAAGAATCTTTGTTTCGCAATCAACACATAGGTAGTTTTTATAGGACTAACACATCGAGAAAGCAACCCTAACTTAGATGGTTATGGGAGAAGTGTTTCGAATGTGCCCATGTAATGCACGGTGGGTCAACGTCCTGAGGCGGACCTAATAAATAACAATCGCTTGAACCAGCTTGTTCAGATTCTTGCGCGACAGTTCTTTTAGCATTTACGTGTTAGTCCGCTGCATATTTCTTTCTTTTTCAGTTGTGTCTCCTCCTATCACAATTTTAGTTCCTATACCCCCTTTCCTCAGCACAAGGTAGCGAGCTGGTCAAATAACTGGCTGACTTCACTGCCTTTCGATCTATTGCTCCTCTTTTTCGCACTGGAATATTGCTCTCGGCTAAACTGCGACACACAGAGATAACAAGTACTAACCCAGCTTGCATCTGATGACGATCGAGAATTTAGTAGCAGGAATCGCGCGTACACTGACACAACTACTTTGTTCACACCTCGACATGGATGCGCGGCGAAGGGTCAACGAGGGTATGGTGCGATTACAACAGGACAACGGGCATGCAAGCAAAATAAGCTCGATGGGGAACGCAGCACAGCAGAGGCATACAACGTTGCCCTTTACTAACCTTCTCTTCAAGCTCCCACTGCACCGCCATGCATACGTAGTAGATTGCTCTTACGCATGCACAGATTGCGCGCAGAGAGGCAAGGCGAGAGAAGCAGGCGTCGAAAACAGTTGCTCTGCTGCTCTGCTCGTCCCACGAGGCCCGTCCGCTCGCTTTGCTTTCTTTAGCCGACGACGAGGCCACCCGCAGTGAACGAGGACTGCTCTGCCCGACTCGCGCACTTTGGTGGTCGCGTCGGCATGCATATTCAACTAGAATGGCACTCTCGCCTATACAGACGAAGAAAAAGCTAAGACCTCCCAGCAATTTATCCTCCTCCTCCTCCGTTTTCCGTAGTTTTTGAACCATCCGCGGTAGCATCAGAGTATGTGCGCTTTTTTCCATTGATCTGTCCTGTAGTCAAGGCTACCATTTAATAAAGATTACACGAACCCTTTGAGGCATCTATTTTTTAAAACGACGTGATTGTTGCGCAGGTGCTCAAGCTCTTGAAATGCCTAAGCACCACTTCGCGAAAACTACACTGCGATGTGGCTGCGCCAAGCTTTCAAACAAGCGCTTGCTTCTTGTGACCGCGGTTGGTACCGAGTTACGAATTTATGTGGGTATCAAGGCAAAAAAAAAACAAAGACAGGGTTCATCCCTCAGTCATAAGAATCGGTAAAACACGAAAGTTAAGCGTGTCTTCACAGAAGTAGTTCTGTGTTTATTGCACATTGACATACGAGAGCTTGCACAATGTCTATTGGTGTTTGGTAGCTAGAGCACCGTTTGATGTGCATGCACCCACGTTGACGCCTAGTGGCAAATCTCTATCCCGACGAATAACGTCCATGATCATTCGTGATTGAACGTTTGTGGTAGCTGTAGTCGTTAGAATACACCTGGACACAGTATACGGTGAATCTCGCATAAAGATCGCGTCAACACGCACATAATAAACACTTGTACACGATATGCACTCTTTCAACGCATCGTCATTTGAGGAGAGAAGCGGCAAGGTGTGCTTTCCCCAGTGATAGGGCACGGCCGCTCTTTTTCATTGAGCGGCTGTTGATACGGTAACCTACGTCTGTGCTCATGCATACACTATCACACAACGCTTCAGGAACGCGAGAGGCAGAGTTCGTAGCTTGATCCGAAAACAATAACGTTGTTTCCATCCATCTATGACATCATGCCGACAGACATTCTGCAAACTGCCTAACTGCTTGCTGTTTCGTGCCTCTCCGTGTGCACGCCGGGATCTCTCGCGCTTTGCTTACGTGCTTGTTTGGCCTTTCGGAAGAATGCCTCCTGTTAGTATACGCGTAAGTTTTAGACGCTTCATTAGAAATCTAGGATCATTGCCAAAGCTGCGAAAGGCAGAAAAAGGCGGATATTGCAGCCCGTGAAGGTCGCTGTAGATCTACAGTTCTAAAATCTAAAGACAGCATAATTTTGGTTATGCGAAGTAGTTGGTGTGCGTATTTTTCATATCTGCGCGACAACGAAATTCTCATGAGAACGAAGAATAATCGCTTCCCCGGCGATTTCGTTATGTCGCCATTGTTGTCCTTACCATAGGTGTTATTACACATATAGTTTCCTACAATACTTACTAGAGGGAACTGTGGCGCTAGTGTCTATGAGATCTGCAATGCATGGTGCTTCAGCCAGTATGGGAATGATGGGTAGTACACGGATTTGTCTAATCTTTCTTCTTTCGGCTCCGTTTGGCTTCGTGTCGCCTGCAGCCGCTTTGTCGCAAGGTGTAGTTCAGCAAACTTTCAGCAGTTCCACTTCATCAACTTGACCTTTAAAGCTTACCAATCCAAATGGGGTCACGAAGTTCACAACGATCCAGGCCCGTAGCCAGGGGCGGGGGCTAGGGCACCTCCCCCCCCCCCCCCCCGATACTTTTGTGGAAGGGGTGCTTTACAGAAAATAAATAATAAAAATAGGTGTTTGTCTCAAATAGTCAAGTTTTTCAGCAAGTGCCCCCCCCCCCCCCCCCCAGAAAAAAATTCCTTGCTACGGGCCTGCAACGATCCATTCCTTTATCAGAAACAAGCGCCGAAACACAACAATAAAGAAAGCCACAAGTGATTTCGAAGCCGCAAGCACGAAGAATAGGCAAATCCGTGTGTTACCCATCATTCCCATGGTGGCTGAACGATCCCAGCTGCAGAGTCCTCTCTAGGTAAGGGTAGCAAACTCTATGTTATTACTCTGGGGAAAACCGGAAACTTTCTGTTTAGGGCGCGCGTCTCTGCTGACAAACGTTATTATAGTACTTACTTTGTCTGTTTGCTTTTCGGGCCGCATAGCAACCAACTTCGGCCGAGAGGTAAAAAGAGAAGGCGCTCTGTTTTTCACGCCTGGAAGAAAACACCGGAAGAGGGTCCGCCGCGATGCAACTCTGCTCGCGCCTGCCAGACTCACTTTGTCTCTTATTCTCATGGGTTATTTAGTGGGTATGCCCGAGCAGCTGGGATTGTTGTAGTGACCGCTTCTCGGCGGGGCCGCATGGGAGCTGCTTTGTCCTTCAATGGACAAAGGCTGACGTCTATATGGACATCGGCCACACCTACTGAATAAGACACATGCAGACCCCAGGGAGCCAAGAAGAAGGCAGAATCGAAATGTCGAGCCACGGCGTTACCGTCACTTTAATGGGTGCGAACAAGCTCTCCCCAAAGAATAGGAAGAGGTCAAGAAGGGACGAGAGGCAGTAATTCTATACTATAGACAGAGTTCTCGTCAGGATCTCTTGCTCGCCCTATTTACCACAAACATTATGAACGCTTTGGGATAATGTGCTGTCAAGAGATGAGGCGGGGCGAGTCGTTTCCTGTATGTTTGATATATCTGCACTTCTGAGTGAAGCTTATAGCGGAGGTAGCCTGAAATAATCGGACAAAAGAACAATGCATGCTACCCAACTGTGACAGACACCAATTTTGTGCAATTTTGTGCAAGCTACATAAAACGGAAAGAACGCTCAGAACTTATGCGAGAAAGCCCGCTTCGTTATTTTTGCGTAGAAGAGTCAGGCTGTGGCCTTTCGAAAAAAAAAAGAAAGTCGTTGTCGGTTTGATTACGCTAATTTAGCGAACAATTCTTGATAGGTAAGTAGAAGTTGCCGCTAACCATATCTGGCCTCTTGCCAAGTTTGGTCATTGTAAACAGATAGGGCCGTTTCGAATACCCTGCACTGACGTTCGTGTTAAACAGCTATGAAACCGCGGAATGACGCTAGCAAAGTTAACGTTCACGTTAACTGTTCGTTTTTTTGTTGCGTCTTACATAAGCTGATTTGTAAGATTAAGGTAAAGAGTGTGTGAGTTCCTCCGTTTCCCTGTTCTCGCATTATCGCGTATTCCTTTACTTCTTGCTGCATAATATTTTTTTCAGTCCTTCCTTAAATCACTGAGTTTGGAAATGCTCGTTAGTGAGAAAAATGCGCGAAAAAAACTGTGCTGAGTCACCCAGGTGGACCGTCGCGACCGCCTACTGCGCGCTAGTGCGCAACCTGTACAGCTTTCACCAGCAGGAGATCTTCCTGACCATCCTCAACGAAGACACGGACTGGACCAGGTTGGTGCAGCACCCGACCAGCATTCTCGAGGACACGGCAGATGCGCGCAGTGACGCGCTCATCGTGGCGCCCGTCGTCGAAGCCGGCACGCTTCACCCTGCAGCCGGGCTCGCCCGCAAGCAGCAAACGGCAGCAGGGAGGGGACAACAAGGTAGGCAATGGCGTGCCAACAACGCACTTCTACCTGTTCGGCTACTACTCGGACTAGTCGTCATTTGCGCGGAAGAACGGCTGCGTGCACGGCGAAAACGTGCCGTACGTGCTCGGCCTTCCTCTGCTGGGATCGGGCGCACCTCTGTACGGCAATCACAGCACACAGGAGGCCGCGGTGTCTGAGACCACCATGTCTTACTGCGTGCGGTTCTTGCAAACGGGGTGAGTGCGATCGGCCTTTTATTTATGATACCGTCGGCTCCTTTATGAGTATGTACAGCCGCGCTCAATATGACTTGCAACACGGGAGCGCGTGGCTTCACTACTTCAAGGACTGCGCATCGTTTCAACTTGCCCTCATTTCCACAACGAATTGCTGTTCTCTCACTTGTGGATGATCGTAAATGAGAAAATGTTGTTTAGTTGGTGCACTGAGGGCAAGTTGAAGCCATGCAGAATGTTTGAAGTAGTGAGGCAGCGCGTTCCCGTGTTGCAAGTCATATTGAGCGTGACTGTACTACCTGCATGCATGTCGTGTGTGTATGTTTCATGTGTACGTCTGTGTTGAATGCATTCACTTGAAAGAAAACGTAATAGCGTCTTCAGTCGCAGATGATATTGTGGTTGAGGTTGCGGTTGAAGTTCTTGGTTGAGGAACCATGGTCTCACGACGTTAGTGAGGTAGAATACGATGTTTATAAACATTTGATGATCGTCCCACTCGTTATAGGACCTCACTCTGTCGTAGTTGTCGCATCAGTCATCATCGTCCTCACTACGGAGCTCAATGAAGGCCGGGCCGAAGGCCAGCGGCAGTTCATATCGGTGTGCTTGGAAGGAAGGAAGGAAGAAACAAGTGGAAAGGCAGGGAGGTTATCCAGTTCTTAGACCGGCTGGCTATCCTGTGCTGGGGGAAGGGGTAAGGGGGATAAAAGATGATAGAAAAGAAATGTTACAAAAGAAGTCACAGTTTCGCCGCAAGGGTGAAGCAATGAATGCGATAGCAAGAAAAGCGGCCCGTGATGGACGCGCTGCTACGCTGCATAAACATCTGCCCCCCGGCAGCAACTATACTCGCGGACAATTTTTCTTGGCAATGAAGCGAAGGTTACAGAGCCACAATGCACGAATCTTACCGCTGATAAATGTAGTCCCACAACTGCATCCGTATTTTCTGCGTGAGATATATAAAATTGTCCATTTTCTACATGTAGCTTTTATAGACGGGACACAGCGCTCACAAGCGAGATATACAGGGTGTCCCAGCTATCACGCAGCACGATTTAAAAAAAGAGGAAAGGCGTTACGCGAATCAAACCTACAGCATATTGTTCCTAGTACACTAGAGTAGCCTCTGCTATTTCTTTCGTTAATGAGGTTTAATTAATCAGTCATAATTATATTTCTAACTCGAGAAGTACTCGCCTAATTGTCAAAATGTCAATGAGGCGTATGTAGGCATGTTCAAATGGCATCTAACTGCACTACTTTCAACAACGTGCTAATTGTGCGCTCATTTTTTCCGCTTGATCAAGAAAGCCCGCGAAATATGAAAAGTGACACGTGACTAGAGTGTTGCGCGCGTCGGGAACCAGCGCCCTCAAACAGGCTCCCTATGAGGCAGACAGTATCAAGGAAAAAATGCAGAAAGAAAAAAAAAAACGCATCGCCCTATCTGCCACTCCCCGGCCTAGAAACGCACCGCTTGGCTTTACAGAGTCAGGCTGTAATCAGAACACCTGCCGCGTTATCAATGAGAACAGTCGGCCGTGAGATATGGATGATTGCGGCGTGCTATCGAACGGAATGAATCCCAGCGAAATTGCACGCATATCGCTGGCGCCCGACCTGTACCCTTGCCAAAATGCGGAACGCTGTCTTTCGCAACAGGCAACAGGCAAAGCGGTTGTTTGCAGTAAGCTTATTTGAGGGCGCTGGTTTCCTTTGCGGGTGGGAGCGTAGTCACGTGTTATTTTTCATATTTAGCGGGCTTTCTTTATCAGCCGGAAAAAAATGAGCGCGCAATTAGCACGTTATTGAAAGTAGCGCAGTTAGATGTCCTTTGAACATGCCTACATACGCCTCATTGACATTTTGACAATTAGGCGAGTACTTGTCGAGTTAGAAATATAATTATGACTAATTAATTAAACCTCATTAACGAAAAAAATAGCAGTGGCTACTCTAGTGTACTAGGAACTATATGCTGTAGGTTTGATTCGCGTAACGCCTTTCCTCTTTTTTTAAATCGTGCTGCGTGATAGCTGGGACACCCTGTATGTATTTCTTTTACTTTATATGTTTTCTTTTATATATATATATATATATATATATATATATATATATATATATATATATATATATATATATATATATATATATATACATATATATATATATATATATATATATATATATATATATATATATATATGTTTATATGTTTTCTTTTTTCATATATATGTTTTCTTTTACTCCTTGCCTCCGTCGGAGGCACTTAGGCGCGCATATGAGGGCTTCCTACGCCCGTTGCGCTCCTCACGCCATCTGGCTGGTAATGAAAAAAACGCTTATTTCGCTTATTTATCTCGCTGGTGATGAAAAAAACGCTTTTTTGAGTCCAGCCGGCGGTAAAGGGTGTGTATAAAACGCTCGCCGTCAGCTACCTGAAGGAGCTGCTCTTTGTGGCGTAATGTCTAGTGCCATGCGCTGCAGAGCGAGAGGTTGCTGGTTTGATTCCGTGCTTCGAAAGCCTTTTTCTGAATTACTTTATTTAGGACTTTTATATATATATATATATATATATATACATATATATATATATATATATATATATAGAGAGAGAGAGAGAGAGAGAGACTTATACATATACGGTGCATGACGGCGGTGACGGGGACGGCAAAAACCAACCGAGACTGTCCATATAATTGCTATCGCAATAAAAAGGAGAGCAACAAATGGAAAGAGAGAGAAAAAAAAGGAAAGGAGAATATGACACTGCTGTGCTTGGGCTTGCAGGAGAAGTGTAGTTAGTGGAACCTGATCCGCTGACGACGAACACCATGATGGTAGGCAGTCGCAGCAGACGGTACAGCTGTAGGAGAATGGCAAGCATGTTGACTACGGAAGTTGAAGAGCGCCTCCACCATTCAAAATGGTGAAGAAGACAGAACATGTTTACTTGGTAAGGCCCTAGATAATGCACGCCAAGAAAATGATAAAATGTGCTGATTATGATTATATACAATTAAAAAACGATGACCTCCATTGAAAGTGCTTACAACGTAAATACAGGTACGTGATCTCTAACACAGCAGTAGCCATCGTCCTTGCTGCATCGACGACAGTGCGAATATTGATGATTTGTCAATAAATTGCCACTGCCCTTAAAGGGACACTAAAGGCAAATATTAAGTCGACTTTTATTGTTGAAATAGCGGTACAGAAACCTCGTAGTGCTAATTTTATACCAAGGAAGTGCTTATTTTGAAATAAAATCACGTTTTAGTGGTCCGCATCGCATTAGCGCACTTCAAATCGCCCGCCTGAAAGCGGTATTTCGCACGTCACTGTTGCCTTGCCCAACGTTGCCCGCCTTTACAGCGCGGCGGCGTGCACTGGCGGCGTGCACCAATCGGGCATCCGGCAACATCACATGCATGCGGTATTTTGTTGAACTTTCAGTCAGAGCGACTTTCACGAGCGTGCAAAACACACGTGGCAGTACGCGACACCAAAACTACCACTGAGACGCGACCGCGTGAGCGAAGCAGGGCGCCGGGCGAAGCGCAGTTCGGTGAAAACGGAACTTTTGAACCACGCAAGCCGTTTCCATGGCATCGCCAAAGAGGTTCTTTTTTTCCATGAATCAAACAGAAACGAACAAGCAGCATTTTATTACGTCTCTTGATGCACGGAAGGTTCTTTTTTTATTGCAGCTAGTTTGATTACTAGTGAATAATTGTATTCAGACTCTCCCACGTCATCGGGATCACTTCGAAAATGTCCCACTCGTGGTGCTCATCGTGGGATACATTTAGCTTAATTTCTCTGTAAGTAGGGCACTGCTGTTGATAATACTGCCGTGTTAGACCTCTACATTGAGCTTTCACTCTGACATAAGTTGTTATTTGCCATTAGTGTCCCTTTAAAGCACATTGTACATGTCCACATGCCTTCACTAGATGTTTCAAAAGTAGTCAGCCGCCCAACAGCTTCCCTTTCCACACCAACGGCCTAAGCAATGTAGTACATTTGATTGCGGTGAACCTGACGTAACAGCAGCAAAACACTGGTTCTAGAAAAATATCAATGAACATCGAGCACGCAGTGCTCTGCAGCTAAATATAAATCGTTGCTGTCAGTCGAAAAGACAAATAGCCGGTACCCTTTGTTGAAAATGCAAGGACTGCACCTATCAAAAATATCTTTTCGCTTTCACTTACAGAAAGTTGTTTTACCTAGACATTATCCTTTGAATATGTTAAGGTGAGTATCGCGTAAATAAGAGAAATCTCAGGCAATTTTTTCGATCTTGCCCTGACGTCCTTCCCCAGTTCCTTCCCATCTTGTTCTGCTTTTTCACTGCGTGGCAGGTGGGTTCACTTCGAAACCGCGAGCGACAGGATCTCACTGTATTATCCATACGATTCCGTTCAATCTCTGAGCAATACCCCTTCGTCTTATGTCTGTCTGTGCATGTGCGGCCGGTTTCTACCACCAAATGTTTTCACAGCACGTTTTATTCGCAACGCTCCGCTACGTTCAGCGCTGCTGTTTTTCATTCGGAGATTGCATATATGACTTTGGAAATGGTTCTCCTCCATATCAATTTGGCATAATATTGGTCGTGTTTATCTGTGTGTTTATAGGATCGGCGGTGACTTGAGAACTCCTACTGGAACTTTCACGGCGTTTTCTCGATAAAGTTTATACAGCTTTGACTGCAGCTTTGCCAAGAAGACATATTTTGCTCCGGTGTGTGTGCATTTATAATAGAGGTTTGAAATCCGCAATGTCGAATGTCGGGGTGGCTGGAAGAAAAAAATAAAGTTTTATTTCTCTTACTTTGCATCAGCGGAGCAACCAATGAATCGACGCGCATATATTTATTATAAACTGATAAACGTACAGCTAAAACTAGAATATTAACGCTGCAAATATATCGTAAAGTATAACCTTGTATGCATTAGAGCCTATCACGAAAATCCTAACAAGCGCCAAATGTTGGCGAGCAGATCTTTCTGATGCTTTGTTACTTAACCATGCACTTCACCCTCTCTCTCTCTCTCTCATGTTAACGCATGTTATACAGGGTGTTCAAAACTATGCTTGCGATAGCGATCATCGCTATCGCAAGCTTGCGATAGCGATGACATCACTTGCGATAGCGTATGACAATTCCTGCTTCGTAAAACGTCGCCCTCAGCGACGCAAAAACTGACACTGGTTCTTATGCATTTGTCTTAGACGACTCGAAGGCGAAAGGTGTATTCTTTTTAGCCTTAGTCCATTGTACTGATCCCTCAAAATGATGTCTTAGCTGGATTAAGTGCAAACAATAGACGCTTTTGTGCAAAGAAAGCACTCCATATATACAGTCTATATTCACGGCCAGGTTTTGAACGTCTGATGTTATTTGAACAAGAAAGACCAATCGCCGAAGATGTATTGCAACACATATCATGTTCGATAGACACGTATAGAACCTCGCTGTTCAAGCGCTCTTTGTTCATAAGGAAAACGGAACGGCGAGGCGGCAGACGATTTCAGAAACGTGTTTAGCCTCAATCTGTCCTTCCGTTTGCATCAGAGAGACATCAGTATGCATCTCCACGCTGCACCTCTCTTTGGGCTTTTTTATTGCTCCACAACATTTTAAAGCGCTCAGCTTTTATTCGCTCGTGCAACGGATATGCGCCGAGCGCCTCAAACTGGTGATGTCGGTGTGTACCTCGAGCGTTGAAATTTGAAGCGCCATTGAATGAGAGCTTCAGCGCACGCGCCCTAAAAATATCCGAGGAGTGTCGGTCTAGGATTTCATTGAACGCTCTTTGTTGGGCGGGACGTAGCCCGAAGCTTCAGGTGAAAATACAATGGAATGACTCATACATTCGTTTTTGCATTAAAGCGTAAACTACGACAATAACGTATCCTTGACTGACAGTTTCTTTCTCTTCGCACGTGGCAGCTTGCGCGCGGATTAAAATGTGAACTGCTAGGTAAACTCTGAAACTGCAGCAACAAAGTTTATAAGCGTGGGCTTCTCCACGTGTTGTTCGACATTGTTAGGATCAAATTCCGCATTTCCGTCGGCTGAGTGTATCCCAAACAAAGCGGTGGATGCTGGATGTTGGCCTAAAGGAACAACTTTTACAGGGAACTTGTGCAGTAGCACCGCACGACAACGTGCGATTAAAAACAAGAACGAAGACTGGCGCACTTTGATAACACGAAGTTTACGAGGCGGCAAAGACTGTGCTTGTATCCTATACGTGTGCGTTTAGGGAATCTATATAGATAAATAAAAGCTTGGCGAACCAGTACTTCCGTATGTCGCCGTATTCGTCCTGTTTCAGAGGACCGGGCTTCATCTTGTTGACAGTCTTCTTCGCGTGAAGTCGTTGTACTTTCCCAACAGTATACGTTTGTATGCAAGTGAATGAAATAGAAATAGTAGAAGCAAATTGGCTTTGTGAGATCTTATACCTCATTTACTTACAGCCGCTAATCCGCGGTGAACAGTGTCGCCAGTTTGTCAAGTCTAGCACCAAAGGAACATTACTTGCATGGCGAACATGATGGATTCCAAAATTTAGTGTGGCGTTTAGCAAGGTGGATAGGCCGCATAGTGTTTCTGTAGAGCTTTAAGGTACGTGCAGGCAACACGACTATTCTCATAATTTCATTATCATGCCGCTGCTGCGCTTATTCTTGACATGGGCAATGTAAGTCAATGGCATAGTACGCACTGAGCAACAACAACAACGATGAAAAAAAATAATAATAATCAATAAATAAATCATTTATTTAACGTACCCGAGAACAACCATTAGGTCTTTGTGCAGGCGCATGCAAAAATCAAACAATCAAACTAAACACTACTGCACAGACAGTCTTCAGAAATAACACCAGCGAAAACGCGTACACAAAGAGAAATGAACACAAAAGGGGAGGAGTAAAATAAGACAACACGAGAAATATTGAAGGGGAAGGAAAAAGTAGAGTGCATATATACAACTATGCGGAAAGACGCAGAAGGGAAGGCTTTGTACATTGTATCATACTATGTCAAGACAGTGCAAAGCTCGGATAAAAACAATGACTGTGCGCTATGTAAAACGTCAAGATCAAGGAAATTAACATTATAGAGACTTCGTATTCTGTGAACGGTAGAGTGTTGGAAGAAGCAGGCGGGTACATGGAATGGTCTATTCTCTCTGGTTAACTTACGCGGAATTCGAAAATAAACACAATTGACACAAACTGTATTATAAATTCCCTCACCTCAGAGACACCATTTTTCTTCCGCCCAACCGCACTTCACACCGTCTGTTTAATAACCTCAGTGTTCAACGCTTACATGGTACCACTAAAGCTTTCAACAAATCCTTCCTACCAACTGCTATTGAGCTATGGAACGCATTGCCCGAACAAATAGTAAATGAGCAAGACTCCAATAAATTTAGGCACATACTTTCATGTTTTCTCAACTCTTAATCTGCCACCATCACAGTGTTATTTCATGTACTATTCTTTTTGTAAAGGCATTTATACCACTTGTTCTGCCTATTGCACTGTATTTGCTTCGCTTTTGAGGTTGTAATCATGTATTCTGTATTTTGCAAACATATTTTTTATTTTTTTCTAGCATTGCGTAATAATGATCACGCTGTTATTGATGCGCTTGTCCCTCCTTATGTAATAATGACCATGCTGTTATTGATGCTTTTGTCCCCCCCCTTATGTAATACCCTGAAAAGGGCCTTTAAGGGTAAATAAATGATGATGATGATGATGATGACCTTGATGATAACGTAACGAACTGGTTGTACAGATGCATCGAGACAGGACCATTATGGATATTTGCTGTTGCAGTTCTACGCAAGAACTCTTTCGCTTTTTTGAATTTCGCAGAAATTTTGGTCTGTCTGCCTGTCACAGGATTCAGCCACCCGGCCAGCGTTTAAGCACTTGCTGAACGCCCAGCCATCTTGAACTGGTAGCTTCGTTCATACGTGTGAACATTGTCGATGAAAAAGCAAATATTACGCATATCTGAGGCGCAACGTCAATACGTAAGTATTAGGTGGCGTGTTCCTTTGCTAGAAAGTACATAGATACGTAATTCTAAAGACCCTAGTGTTTCTTAGGCTGCGCTGAATATGCGACGCTATGCACGAAAAGAGCCCTTTGCCGACGATATGGTGCTGCCACCTGGCAGTGGCCCTGGGAACAGTACCACGGGTAGCTGCGGATGAGACCAGGAATCATGTTGTACGGCTGGCAGAAGACTATCGTCTTTCGACGACATTTGCAGAGAAGCACGCAGACACGCGGCCAGTTTTTTTTTTTAATTCGCTTTCACATTCAAGTGACGGCATAGTGAACACCTCAAGGGTTGGTACACGTAGACACCAAGCTCAAGCTGCGGGACCACTACCACGCGCACCGGCTGTCGGTGTGGACGCAGCTGATTACCAAGCTGCACCGTGCGGGCGGCGGTGACGTGCCCCGGTCCCACCACCTGCTCGAGGACTTCCACGACGAAGCCTCGTACGACGGCGTGCTGCCCGAGGTGGCACCTCCGCCCTCTGCGATGTCGCCTTCGCCCACGCCCTTCCTGCCACACTACACCATCGACTCGAACTCGGGCGGAGGAGGAGAGCGCGCTGGGAAAGGGGCAGAGGTTCGAGCTATGCGGCGTTTTCGACTGTAAGGCCAAGAACCTTGTAATTGCAACGGGCTTCAAATGATAGCGCTAACCGCCGCCAGCAAAGCTTTAGTTCGTGTGTAAACCTAACATTTGCAGATACAGGGTTACCAGAGCCGTTGACAGCACTAGCGGAGATGGTAGTTACCTCTAGTGGCAATTTGTGAAACTACAACAGTTTATTTTTTTTTGTTCGCATCAGTATGCTTGTTGAAAGAACGTGATGCAAGTACTGTGACTTATTCATTATGTCACAGTCAATTATTTACACCACTACGCCAATACTTAAGCAAAACGTGCTACTCTCTGCTATACCCTTTGTGCGTAAGTGGTGAGGTTCTGCTTCATCAGGTGTTGCAATCAACCAACGTTGCCCATCACGTATACTTCTCTGGTAACCCACAAACGCACATGGCAAGTAGTATATGAGAAACATAGTTGCCAGTTCCACTTATAATGAGCGGATTTGGGCTTCTTATTTCGCCGAGTCGATAGTAGAATTTTCCAGTCGCTTGTCACGTTTTTTGGGCTTACTTGAAACTTTCCAGTAAATATAGTTATTTTAGTGATCATCACGTTCACCGATAGAGCGTTTGTCGTTCACTAATAGCGCGTTTGTCAATAACTTTGAGTAGTTGAGTGTTGAAGTCAAACACTCGTTGGGGCAATGAACAAGTAACGTTAATCATGCACTAGCAAACGTGCAATAAACCGAATGGAGACTACCCCGGAGGCAATGTTAAGAAGTAAATATGTGCTTTCGTTCATATTGCGCTTATTTTTGCTGTACAAAATAATAAAGTGATTTTTTCAACTCCTCTTCGTATTTGTGTCACACTTCTTTATTGTAATAAAAAATATTTTCAAGAATGCGAAAATTCATTAAATTTCCGCTCCTTTTGAACATCTTCGCGAAAGTCGCGCCCCTATTTTTGGGCGTCTTCTGTAATGATTATTTGCTTGTTAGCTAGATGGCATCTGGCAATTAGGATGGGAAATCTAAAATGATTTATTTTTATCGTGTAAGGTATAGATGGTACACGCAATAGCGGTAGCCTAAGAGCGGCTTACCGTATATTTGTAGCGATATTTTATGATTTTCTAACCTGTTCACGGTTACGGCGTGTCGAAAATTCGCCCGATTATTGAAATATGATACACTTGTTAAAACAACATAGCTCTGCGTTGGTCTTGTTACGCGGTGCGCTAACAGATGGCGCCGTCATACCATTCACATCAATTTACACAGCCGGGTAATCCAATTTTCGCACAAATATAGGAACTTCGCGGATAAGTAGAACCTCTCTCTCAAAGTAAATTGCGGGAGATGTTTCTGAGTTTTCATTGTGATGCTTTAGATGCAATGGTTTTGTTTATACTTTAAGTGCTCTCGAATTACTCTCGATTTCTGTTTCCATACGTGACTAATTTAGACCTGGACTTTCATTGTTAACAAAGCAAATGGCGTTAATTATTTCGTGTGAGCGTCGATGGGAAAATGAAATGGCATTCGCGTAAAGACATTGATCCTCAAGCCTTCTTGGAGCCCAATGTAGCATTGCGTACATACACCAAGCCTACTCGAGAGTTTTTCTTTACCAACGCTCGCCTAATATCATAGTCGAGTTGTTAATTCGAATATCTTCATAGGAGACCTATGACAATTATTGCGGCAAGTTATTTCGTTTTATGTGTGTCAGCCTCAAATGTACTCTCGTAAATTTGTTTTCCATCTTTGACCGCACGTCATATCTGTATGTAGAGCCACGTTAAATTTTCCGCATGAATATGAAAACAACATCTGACATATAAACGAGTGATCAAAGTCGAGCAGTTGCGTGCACTTAAAGTTAAGCAGGCTTACTACACTGAAGGTAACCTTAACAGTTCTGGAAAGCTTCAAACTCTCGGCATACTGGTGCGCTTTTAGGATGGAGGCCGTGGCGGCGTCACGACACCCGGTGACCCTAGCCAAACGGAGGCCATGGCCATGCCCCAAGGCGGCTGTTCTACGGAATTGGGTGTCACCATCACTACTTGCTTCTCATCCTCAACGGGCTCATCTTCGTCGTGTCTACTACCAGCGGGATAAGGCGGACCGGGCCTGCAAAGAAGAGGCCGTTCGATGTGCGCCACACGCAGTAGAAGCTGAGTTATAAGGATATGTATTGAAAATTTACCGAGCTAGATTAAACCGGCACTGCGATGCTCACTTAAATATTTATATTCGCTTTTCAAACAAAACAAGACATTTGTCCGTAGTAATACAGACTAACTACAAGCTAGCAGCACGAGACGTTGCACCTGGTGTATTCGCCTCATTGGCTGCGTTGACCAACCTAAAGAAGAGGACCTGGTTATTCTTGAATACACAAATAATGTAACGAAAATAAGAGTGAGTATATATGTTATCCTTCTTCAAGATAAGCACGAGAATGTATCTGCTTTTATTCGACTTACATGAGTCACAAGACCTTACAAACCCAAAAATTCGTTCAAAGTTGATGTCGCGCAGTAGCTGAATTTGTATTGGCTATGGAAGTTTCTCTATACAAAAAAAAATATACAGTACTAAACTTCATTTACTTGTGCTTTCATTGGAACGGAGCTACGGCACCTGACTGCTGCTTCCCTTTGAGGCTTAAACTCGGAGATTCGTTTCGCTGCTGTATTTGTTTTGAAATAGATTTTTTTGGTGATTTAGAGCCAGTGCTAATAATAAAGGTTACTTTTTCAAAAACTGCTGAACTTATAATTCTTAAAAGATACGTATTTTATATTATGCGTTATGCCGGCCAAATGGGATGTGCCTAACTTGCCACACTACCGTCGCAACCGGCCTCCATCCTGACAGGCGCTGGCGTGCTCAAGCGACCCTCTCCGGCGTCCCCTTGCACCGGAGGATGCGAGCACCAGGACTACCAGAGCACGCCCGCGGTCGTCACCGGCTGTCTAACCTTTGCGCCACCAACGGTCCTTGTACATCTTTAAAATATGCACTTACATCGAGCGCCTGATTTTACGGCGGAGCTGCTATCATCGAGCTACGTCCGTCCACCGCGATTTCGTTCGCAGCATAGTTAAGCCGGGAGAGGGGGCAAGCGCATAACGAGAGGGAAAGCATAGCATAAGCCAACAATAGGCGAGAGTTAAGGCCTAGCATAGCAGAGTTGGTAAAGAGAAGCGAGGGTGAGAGTGAAGAGAGAGAGAGTAATGCACAGTAAAACAATGAAGTGCCAAAGCAAGCAATGAGTGAGGTGAGGAGGAGGGAGATGAATGGCAAGTTCAAGCGAGTTCACAAGGGGGAGTGCAAGTGCATTAACTTTTTAGATGTGAAGCATCTTATAGCGGAGTTCAATCCGGTGGTGGTGGTGGTGTGCGGCGTGACCACCCTTACTGCACATGCGCAAACATTCTCCACTTCCCCTCTCCACTCCCTCTCTCCCCTTTCCCTCTCCACATCACCTCTCCCCTTACCTTTCCCCCGTCCCTTTCCCCCTCTCATTTCCCTTCCCCCTCTCCACTTCCCCTCTCCACTCCTCATCTCCCCTCCAATCTCTCCTCCCCTTTCCCCCTCTCCACTTCCCCTCTCCCCTTTCCCCCTCACCATTCCACCTCTGAAACGCGGGCACTACATGCCGAAACACTTCGCATCGCCTCATGGTCCCCTTTAGCGGGAGATGGTGTAATTTTTTGTCTTGCGGGAGACATGTTACTGGTAAATTTGTCGATTTTGCGCTTGACCAACATTACTAGATTAGCTTGACATCGGGGCCCGCTTTTGGCATGCGCTTTAACGCGGTGGTGTGATGCTTAACAATAACGGTTAATTAGTAAGATAGTAGGTAGTCTCCGACTATGAAAGCAACTAAATACAAGATATCAGTTATAGAGAACCACTGTATGCTACGCTAAAGCGCGGTTTGCAAATAAGTGCTAATTGCGGAACTACATTATCGTCAGAAGGCGCTGCTGCCCCTGCGTGCAACTCGCGGCAGTACGCGCGCTTTAAACGCACTTAATGTAGGCGCGTTACAATATCCTTGTAACTGTGGCGTCTGCGTGTGTAACATTTATATACCATGGGAGCGCCAGCCGCGAGCGCGCCTACTGTATACATAAAAGAAAACGACGGATAAGAGCACACTCGCGGCTCGCGCTCAGTGGCCGTTGACAGCGAGTCGCGGCCAAGTATTGGAATGATAAAGACGTGTTGCTCAGTGTCTCGTCCTCGTCTCTGAGGGGTTCTGCGCAGCGGCTGGCCCAGACCCCTACAATGCAAACACAGGCGGTCTTAGAACAGCTAACAACACGCTGCTGCCACTAGACGCGTGCAGCTCACGGCAGAAATGACTACAATTGCCCCACAGCATATACCCATGGAATGCACATACGTTCGGCCAACTGAAGATACATTTGTCACACTGGTATCCACGAATTTAGGGTGAGCGAAGCATTGTCGATATATGGAGAAGCATTCAATATCATTTTTATAACGGCACGACACGAAGAACCGAAGAATTCGATCGGAGCCGAAGGTGTTCATTTCGGCCTGCACGACGCCCCACAAATTATGTAGTGGCTTTACGTAAGCGTAAACACAGGTCGATGGTTGTTCTTGAAAGACGACTGGAAGCAAAAGCACTCTCAGTGAGTTCACAATGGAATTCAGGTTGCATTATTTCGACCTTACCGTTGAATCCATCTTCGGGATATCTTTGACGTGAAGTGTATTATCCAAAAGTTAAATGATCGTGTGCATTCTATGTCAAAAGAGTAATGGTGTTAAAACCCTAAGCTATACTCCAACCCTCATGGTTTACGAATGGCCGCTCTCCGGCCTGTTAATTAAGAACCTAGCTGCTTGCAACTTGGTCTGTGCACGCACTGATCAAGACGGCACGAGCTCCGTGACGTTAGAACTCAACGCCACACACAAGTTTTGTAAGATTTGAGGCCATTTATGACATTAAAAATTAATCGAAACAAGCGAAACACGAGAGGCTGCGATACCGGAAAGGCAGTGTGGCCAAATTTAGGTTACGCTCGAAAGTGCGCGGGCGCGCTGAGTTCAGCAGACGACAGTTGGCCTCTACCAGAAGCGAGTTATTTTTTTGAAAACTTGCAACAAAGTTCTTCCATATTCAGGCTGTTTATTTACCTACAACAACTATTATACACAGTGTCAACGGAAACAAGAGCATCTGATCCAAACACCGATCTTGATTTATGCCGGCTATTGGCTAATACGGATGCTATGTCTCTTGCGACGCGGAGAACCAGATACGTGGTGTCAGCTGCCAGGCGCCCGCCCACCGACGAGAGTGAGAACCGGCATTTGTTTGAAAAGGGGGCGCCTGAGAAAACAGCAACTTCGCGTTCCGCTTGTAGCCCTTACGCGGCGCGCACGACTGCAATATTTGGATGAGCAGTTCATAGCCGTGTCAGCTTTCGCGCAGGCTGTGTTTTTTCGACAAGCCCAAGGGATGTTTCATGAACCCTTTAAGTGAAATAACTATTTCGATAATCTCGTAATGGTGCTGACATCTAAATCATATGAACACGCAGAAGCTACAATCACACGAGATCATGATGGTCGTGCGCTTTTGCAACCCCCACTTCCTCATCCGTTTCTTTTATTGCTTTTCTATTTTATTCGAATCTGGCAACAGTAGTTTCCGGGACCGGTGGGAAGAGACAATGGTGTAGCTGGCAGGGTTCTGTTTGGTGTCGCAGAAGTCTGTTGCCAGACTCTGGGGTCAATGTTGCCAGACTGCCGCTGGATTTGGCGGCTAAATTTGCCCCTACAGTTTCAGCTTTCCCGTAAAGTTCCTGTGTAAAGTTCCTGGGTTACGTGCGCCCCAGTGACACGGGCACACCACGGACGCTGGCACGGACGCACGCCTGCCCCGAAGGGGCAGGCGCGCGGGCTAAACAGCGCGTGGCCGCGATAGCGGCCAGTAGCGCGTTACTGGCCGCTATCGCGGCCAGTAACGCGCTACTACGATAGCGCGCTACTGGCTGCTATCGCGGCCAGTAGCGCGCTACTGGCCGCGATAGCGGCCAGTAGCGAGACCCTGCCAACCGGCCATTGAGCGTTAGCGAAATGGCCGCACTCGCGAAGCGAGGGCGAAGCCACGATTAGGTTTCCGCGCCCGAAGGGCGCAGAGGGCCTTCACTGAGCAACAGGAAAATAATGTACTCCCGTTTGTGGGAAACGATCGATGTCTATAGAGTTGAAACGTCTCTCGAAGCCAGGCAAAGCGCCTGCCAGCGGATTACACAGCAACCTTACGGGAAAGCTGGAACTGCAGGGGCAAATACCCCCAAGTCTGGCAACAGACTTCTGCGACACCAAACAGAACCCTGCCTAGCATCGGTGGTGATGGCGCGGTGGCCTTCCATGTGCAGTGTGTGTCGAGGTGCACTAGCCACCAGCGTCCCCATAGAGGCAGTAACCGACTGACTTACTCTGTCGGACACAAAGGCGAGACTTACTCTGGCTTTCCCGCGTCATCGGTGCGGCAAGCGCCGTGAGACACAGAATAGGACTCACGCCCCATACAAACCTTGTTCTCTTCGAGAAAACAAAAAGGACGCTCCGAGAAAAAAACAGAAAAAGCTACGGCGGAGACACGAGCAACATTTCTTTTTGGTTGTTTTTGCACACTCCGCTTCATTCCTCGCGACAACCACCAACATCACCGCGAAACTGCGTACGAGGAGTGCATACTGACGCTGTTGTGGTGGCGGCGGGTCAGACGTCTTGCGTGTGCGTGTGTGCGTGTGTGTTTGTGTGCGATTACCATACAACGTGCCTCGCGCACATGGTGCGCAATGTACGTGCTCTTCCTGTTTGGCTCGACGACTGGCGCGTGTGTTGGTCTGTGTGTGTGCGCTGTGGTGCGCGGTTCTCCGAGGCTAACAAGGGAACACGATGGCTTCTAACGAGCCGCTTTGACAGCCGTTCAGCTGTGCTGCTGAATGCTTCCTTACGGTGTTTCCTGGTTCGTTTACTGACGACTTGCTTCTTTCTTCTTTTTCCTATTTTTATTTCCCTGACTGCTACTTCTGCGGTTCGTGTGTAGGTTGCGGACGGGACCCGTTGGTCATTCTTTGCTTGTACCTGCTTATTGACGACAGCCTTTTACGTAATATCTACTTGAGGGGCTCTTTAGAGTTAAAATATGAAATGAAATTCTTCAGTGTTCTCTTGGGGACCGGACAGTGACGATGTGCACCTGACTTACTGTTGGAGCGCCCCAGGCACACTACTTGCGAACGGGAACTCCGTTTAGTTTATCCTCGTAGGACATTTCAATGAGCAAACATGTCATACCGATGGTCATCAAAAGTTTAGCCTCGCGGAGCAACGATGACGCTTCAACTGTCCTTTGGAGACGCTGACATCTGCGATGAATACTGCCTCGACTGCCTTGAAATCTTTGCAACCAGACATTGACACAGTTTGTTACAACCAGGACTTCACGACAGATAGCTTTATTTTTTCAAATATTATACTTTTATCGGTTATAATGGTAAAGGATCAGCTGTATCTCTTTACACGCATTTAATAATAAAGAGAAAAGGCAACTAACCACTGTCTTGTTTTGTGCCAGTTGTACAAAACTGTACAAAAACTCATGAGATTTCAGATACTGTTTAATTTCATGCGATGATTTCAATCCCATCAATATCGCTCCAAACTTCACTAAATGTACGTGGCTTAATGTACCCGGCTTAATTTAATTATAAGTCTTAAACTTTTCGCTAGCCTGCGCAATTAATAAAGATGAATAAACAAGAGAACAAAAATATGCCCTGTCGTATGCACGCCGTCAGAACTGATTAATTACTAAAATAATAACACCCTTATTAGGAGTGATCAAATCATTGTGCCCAAGCAAAAAGAAAAATCGACAGGGTCCCTTATGCAATCGCCTAAGACGACTCAAAACGACAGCCATCTTCCTTTTCTCCTCAGTTAGTCTACTGACCTTCCTACGCCCCCATCCGAAGGTTGTCTTCACCTAACGGGACTTTGCATTGCCTCGAAGATCGGAGGCACTGCAAGATGTCTGCACCTCATCTTTTTGTTTTTCTTCTCAGTCAATGTAATGATTCTCCTACGCACCCTTCGAAAGATTTCTGAACCTTACGTGGTACTGCACGACCTCCGGGATCGGAGGCGTGACAGGCTTTTTACACCTCGCATAGTTTGCACAGCCCCCGTGATCCGCCTGCATTTGACTAAGCGATGATGGCCTGTGGTGACGTCATCATAACATTTCGATCTGTGACGTCATTGATGACGTCATGATAAACTGAGGTCACGTGACTTTGGGTACGCCGACTGCTCAAACAGATTCACTTGAGTGCCACGTGACTATTGACCGACTTTTATGACTTAGTTGGTTTTCGCATCATTCCGTTTGGTCTCGAGATGTATCACCAGGTCTCGCCATATCTCGAAGGCGCCCACTGGGAATTTTCGCGTTTGATGAGGGAACCAAGGCTTTCACCCGAAAAAAATTATTTCAGCTGCCTTCACTCATTCTTGAAAGTTCTGCACATCATGAGCTGCGCTGGTCCGGAGTGCAGCTGCATGAAAAAATTCTTCGCCGGGAAGGAAGGAAGGAGAAGGAGAGAAAGGGAAGGCAGGGATGTTAACCAGTCTAGAAGGACCGGTATGCTACCCTACACTGGGGGAAGGGATGGGGGAGATATAAAGATAGAGAGAGAGAGAGAGAGAGAGAGAAGGAGAGCACGCACGCACAAAAAGTCACACACATCTCACGGTCATCATAACGACGTTAGTCGATAACCGACGGTGCAGGTCTGATGCCTTCAAGAAGTTGAGCACTGCCTTCGTCCCCTTCACCCGCGATGACCTATCAGGACGACATTCCAGAATGGTTCCTGCCGTCATCGGTCTGGGATCTATGCGAGCAAGAGTGACTGCGAGGGATTTTCTCTGCACATTGTAGCGAGGACAGTCGCAGAAGATGTGCTGTAGTGTCTCCTCGCTACCACAGTTGTCACAAAACGGGTTGTCAGCCATTTGGATTCGAAAGGAGAATGACTTTGTGAAAGCCACTCTTAGCCATAAACGGCAAAGCAGAGTGGCATCATTTCGGCGTAGTCCCGTAGGTGTCTGAAGACGCAGATTGGTCGGGCAGTGGCGGTGGTGGTTGTGCAGTCTGCTTACTGTGTTATAAGTGGAGGAAGTCATTTCTTGTGCAGCCACTCGAAGTTGGCTAGCAGCATCGGTCCTTGATAGGGGTATCGTCTCGATCCTGTCACCTTGAAGAGCTGATCGAGCAGCATTGTCGGCGTGTTCATTGCCTATCAGGCCGCAGTGACTTGGCAGCCACTGAAATGTCACGTGGTGTCCTTTCTCTAACGAAGTATGGAGGAGATATCTAACCTCGAAGACCAACTGCTCGTATGGTCCGTGTCGCAGGGCTGATAGCAAAGATTGTAGGGCTGCCTTCGAATCGCAGAAGACTGATCATCGTTGGGGCTGTTCACGGTTGACTACACAAAGTGCAGCGCGAAGAGCGGCAAGTTCTGCTGCTGTTGATATCGTTGGGTGGTCTGTCTTGAAAGTGACGCTGATAGCTTTCGCTGGGACGACCACTGCTGCGGACGAACACTGGAGGGTAGTTGACCCATCAGTATAAACATGCACATGATCAGCGTACTTCTCGTGTAAAAGAATCAGAGACAGCTGTTTCAGCACTGGAGATGAGAGCTCAGATTTTTTTCTGATTCCCGGGACGTTGAGGTGCACTTTAGTTTTAATGAAGCACCAAGGAGGTATCGCTGGCTTAGATGCGGGGCTGAAGCCTGACGGAAGGTGGGCAGAATGGTTCGCAATCGTTGCACAATACGGTACCCGTGGTCTTTCTGGAGGCAATGTTGCAAGGTGGTGGCAATCGGCCCGGGAAAAATGCCTAATATGAGCTCTCAAGGCTTCAACCGCAATGTGCGTTTGCATAGGGTGGTCCCGTGCGATGGAAATAGTCGCTTCAGTCGACGCGCATTTTGGCAAGCCAAGGCAGACTCTGAGAGCCTGAGCTTGTACAGCCTGCAGAGTGCGAATATTTGTCTTGCATGTATTAGTCAATACAGGCAGACTATATCTCAAAAAACCGAGAAACAGTGATCTGTACAGTTCCAGCATTGCGTCGACCGACATCCCCCAGGTTTTTCAACTCAGGAACTTGAACAGCTGGGAGATTGCTGTCAGGCGCTGTTTCATGTAAGACACATGCGGGCTCCAACGAAGGTCTCTATCTATGATTATACCCAGAAATTTGTGGTTTTGGGCATAAGCAATGGTCCATTGCTTCGCCGGGAAATCTACATTTCAGTTTATAGGCAAGCCAAGGGTTCCGATAATTAATATACGGTCTAATACTCGACCACATGCTTCGCTCAGGCATAGCGCGTTAGGTGCTCTAATATTCAAGAATGAATTACATCATCTTTGTTCACGATTACTTCCCACTGTAATTGGGCAGTGCGTTAGATAAAAGCTGTTGCATCTTTCTAAGTTCCTCGTTAGCCAACGTAGCCACATTAACGCAGCGAAGGTAGGCTAAACAACGTTGAAAACAAGAAAGCAAGTCTGGCTGCATGGCTGATATGCATGAATTGGCAACATGGTTGATTTCTTCCAATTGTTTCATTTCTGTAATGGTGATGCGCATGCTTACATATAATATTCATGAGTATCTGTGACTGGTAGAGATGTGAGCGCGTCGCAGAGTTTTTTGCAATTAAGACTTAATCATTTGTCACCATTCGTATCTGGGCGCAGTTCGTTTATCCTCCACGTCTGCGTGTTGACGGCAGGGGCGACATAATGTATGTATTCGTTGGATTCATGCAACGCTGTGGAATAAACAAATGAGGGTAGCGCTCATCCACAATGATTCAGCGTCTTTCGTGTTATAAGAGGCCTCTAGAAGAGAACTTACTCTAAAAAAAAAGAGTAAAATCGGCTAGGCTATTGCCAAACAGAATAGGCTGGCCTTCATACATTTCGTATAATAGTAGGCCGTACAAGTTTACGCAGCTCACTAGAAATTGCGTTCGCATTGAACACTGTGCATCATCATGACACTTCTTAACACGTGATCGCACTGCGCGCGACGAAACACTGTGTTTCGTTATATCGTGTGCTTCTATCACTGAAGGTGCTATTCGGCCTCTTGCAGATATGTGGCACCGTGCCACTCTATCGATAGGGGAATAGATTTACTTGACCAAAGCCAGCAAAAGAACGGGACACGAGAAGGCAGACACACACACCGCAGGAGATAGTTGTATAAGCACACCGTCAATTTGCCTCATTGACAAGGAATTTAGTGTGTTACAACGATGGCAAGAAAGATGATTGCGTAATCTTTCACCGGGTGACATTGTCGGTGATACAGACGTGCTGCACATGCGTTGTGAGGTTTCTTCGATGAATGTTTTTCTTCAATAAAGTCACAGTTGTTAGTTCCAGCGGTGTGTGTGTCTGCCTTCTCGTGTCCCGTTCTTTTGCTGGCTTTCGTCAAGTATCATGAACCAACTGGCCCAGATCTCAACTCTTCTGCAATAGATTTACTGTCTAGGGAAGTTTCAGATCGCTTCATACAACGTTTTTTTGGCTGATAACAAGGAGAACAGACAGAAAAGAAGCAAGAAATGGAGTGTATAGAACGATGAATAAACAAGAAAGCGGAAAGGAGCATCAATTCTGCCGCAGCGCATGCAGTAAGTGGACGGGTTTATTTCTTGTCACGGCGCCGAATGTGGTATGCCCGGAAGGTGGCATATTATTCACTGAAAATGGATCGGACGTCCTTCCTCGGGGCAGCGCCGTTCCTCACTGTCCCGGATGCACAAACGCGCGTTACCACGGCGACCTCATCTCGTTTCTCCTGCTGCTTTCTTATCTCGGGTGTCCTAGCATTTCTGGCGTTCTGGCAATTTGTTTCGCTGGAATAATGTGAGCGTGCTGGTGGAACCACTATAGTTCTGAGTGTGCCGCCGTACATTCGATCAGGCTGTGTAGCCGCATAAGTGGCTGAGATAAATTATCGCAGTGAAAAAGAAAGCGACAGGTAACACAAGAAATTAGAGGAGCACGCTTGCACGAATGAAAGTTCTGACGAATTTCCCTTAGCCAGTTATGCGAGACCAACTGCCCCAACGATTAATGCTTCTATATGCCGGCAATTTAATGCCGAAAGAAAAGAACTGTTCCAAAGCGTGCAGAAGAGAGGTTTTATAGAGGCAAGCAACAAAAACTTTGTTTTTCAAAAGAACTCGTAACAATAGGTAAGAGTGTTCAACGTCTGCTGAGTACCTTTTTGCGGTACAGGGGCTGCTCAACACCTGCAAGGGGACACATACCTGATACAAACTCATAAGAGGCTCAGGGGGACCAATTTCCGGCTATGTATGTCAGGCTAATTCCTCCTACTGCAACATCATCAGGAATAAGCGTACAACCTGTGACACCTGTGTAGCCCTTGATAGTCTTACAAAGAGGGAGAAAGCGCGAATCCGCAGTAAGGTCAGGCAACTGATTCACCATTGCATGTCTCGCCAACCTGGTGAAACGCAGCGAATGCTATGACGTTTGTCAAATGTTGTTCCCGGGTTACGCTATTGCTATTCAGACGGAACGAGAACGCAAGATTGGCTCGCTGTGCATGTATTGGTGGTACCGCTCGTAGCGAATCGGGTGCATTTATATTGGCTAGCTGGTGGACCATGACGTTCAAAGAGTGGTACGGGTACTAATGTAAGGTGAAGCTGCTACTGCTTCCTAAGCAGGGAATGCTCCATCGGGCGTCAGCTGAACTTTGCAGAGCAGCCGCTAGTTTCAATGACGGGGTATATTCACGCAAAACGCATTGTTATGCAGCTTGAACCTTGTTGCTTTGGCTTCTTTCAACAAACGTAAGCGTAACGGGTATTCTGTCGTTGGGTTAGGTTACTTCCTATCATTTCGTACTGAGGCAACCGGTGCATATAGGCAGCGGTTTTATGCCAGTGGGAAAGAACACGTTCGCGGTCGTGTGGTTCGTGCTGGGTCGGTTTTTAACCGAGCCAGCTTGATTAACCGACAATTTGTCGAGGGCAACACCAAGTAGTTTTAGGAAAGCACGCTTGCTGAATTTGGTGGAGTTCTGGGTGGTCTTTTTCAGCGTTCTGGAGCTCCGCAAGCGTGCCCTACCATCTCCTTCCATAATGAAAAAGGACGCCGGTGCCTCCCAAGCATCTCCTCCACCAACATCTGTTCTGTGTTCCAGTACAAACGTAATCGTAAATCGTCTATAATAGGCTCCATATGTACAACAATTAAATAGGGATAAAGTTTCTACATCTGGAGAATCTTCCGTAAGCGCAGATTTTAAGATCAGGGCAGACTTGGGCAAGTTTCTATGAACGCTCATTATGACCATTCGGACGCGCCCGTCAGAAAAGGATTGATATTTTTTTCCTGCGGACGGCTACAGAAGGTTCAGCTGTGATTCGCTGCTCTAGATCAAAGTTCCGCAACATTGCACGCAATTTGTGAGGCCAAGTAATGCAGTGCGTGGTTTTGATCGAATGCCGAACAGGACGAGCGCACAGCGCGAATGCGGAAGCTAGGTCGGAAGAAGCGAGAGATAAACGGCGTTCCGGACCACTGAGTTCAACGCTGCTGCCGGAGAGCCTTTCATGAAGAAGCTTCCCTCAGCTACGCGAATCGGCGCAAGAAGAGATAGGCAGTAATAAATCGCACTGATATTAAAATGCGCAAAGCTCGTTCAACCGGTGCAAGATGTAGGGAAAGGCCGGTTGTCGTAGATAAAGACCTCCAGTTCACTATTTATATGTACGCTTTACAATGGAAGGTTAGAATAACTGTCTAGATAGGTGGTTTTGCTTACATTCTCCCTTTGGAGGCATTTGGAATCGACCGCAAATCAAAGTTTTCCCATTAGCACTGGCGAGGCCTTTTTGCATGTACTTTAATTTCTACGTCGCTCTGTCAAGCCCACTGAAAGATCGCTCCAGTCGCCGTGGCTTTAACAGCCACGGCTCATGTTCAATGAATTGTTCGTAGAATAAGGGTGTTTGAAGAAATCTGATTCAGGGAGATCGGGCGCGGTAATACGTTACTAGAGTGTGAGGGCAATGAAGAAAAGACAGGGAGGTTAATCGGAAGACTGACTTTTGGTGTGCTATTCAACGTCAGGAGGCAGGAAAACGGGAGAAGAAATGCGCCATTAAAAATATTAGTATTAGGGACCCAATGCTCTGAGGCCCTCACTAACCATAAAGCGGACCGGGGAGCAAAATAACTCACACGGTCCACTAAGCATTTGCCTAAGACGGCTCTAAGGCAAAAGCCATCTTCTTTTCTTTCTTCTCACTTGATTATATTTATCCATCCACCCCCTCCCACCCCGAGAGATTTCTGCACCCAAAATGATCTTGCAGTGCCTCTGGGATCTGCCCACTTTTAATCAAGCGACGCTGTCATGTGATTACGTCATCATGTGTTGTCCCTTTTTTGACGTCATAATGACGTCATGATGACGTGTCAAATTTAGGCAAGCTGCTACGTCATGGTGGCGTCATCAAATGATGATTTTTTTGCATCACTCGTGTTGACGGCGATGCCGCCGCCGACGGCATCTTTGAATATTTATTGAGGCATCTAAGGCTTTCGCTTTAATAACGCAAGGAGAGTGCAAAAGAACACAAAAAGTTAGGAACCCTCAATGCTTGGATGCTCCAATACTAGCGCTATCTAATGATGTGCTGTGACAAAAGCACACGCGCTTAAAAAGTTCATGAGGTGAGGAAAGAGACTTTGAAATGAACTCCAAGTGGCATGTAAAAACTTCAATAATACCATGACCTCTTTCTGGTGCCCCGAATATTATTTGAGTACACGTATAGGTGACGGAAAATAACTTTTGCGAATTAAACTGTGTTTTATTCTGAGAATAAGCGTATAATCTCGCAAATTTTCGGACTCACAAAAAATGGCGCATGCCGCCATGAAGGCTACATGTTGAAATGAAGGAGGAGAGAACAAAGTTTTGCTGGTGTTCTTACCACGAACTCTTGCTTGAAAGAGCTTTACGTGGAAAGTGAGCATCCTGTACACGTTAACGCCAGTAGTGTGGAGAATCTTACTTTCAGTATACCACGTGTTAATTATTAGGGGTGAAGCACCTTAGGGTCTCGGCTTGTCGGTGGTGCATCGTCGTGACCCATTTGCTTGCTTGCACAGTCGTGTCCTGTCCATTTGCTTGAGCGCAAGAGAGGACGCCACCGCCGCAGCGCTCGCCGTGTGGCGAGAGAGAGCGAACGGCGCGCGTTGGCTATGGAAGCGCTCAAAGCTCGCGGGGAATGAGAACGCGCCCTCGCCCACGAGAGACAACGCCGACGCAGGCAGCGTCTGCTAGCGAGTTTCTTAAACAACCGATCGCTCGCGCTGCAGAACCGTTTACCGGCCACCCTGTATATATAGGCACTAGGGGCCAAACAACGAAACGTTCCTTTCCTTCGACCGCATCCTCACCTTACGTGAGGCCTCCTTACAGCCAGTGCTGGGCAGTATCGAAGATACATGTATCTTAGATACTATCTTAGATACACTTTGGGTATCTTGTATCTGTATCGCGATACGTCTGGCAAGATGAGTATCTGTATCTGTATTTCCGATACATTCAATAATGTATCGTGTATCTTAAGATACAAGATACTTCTATAGGAACACCACCGTACGAAACAATTCCGCTTCTCAAGTTGGTACTGGTACCACTAAACCGCCTGAATAAAACTATGGGCAGTGACAATTCTATCTTTCTGGCAGAGTCCACCAGTGAGGGCAGGCGATGCGGCGTGCGCGTCCGTTTTGGTTGAGCAGAGTAACATGACAGCGCTCGCGCAGTCTCGACAGAACAAGCGCGCGAACGTCTATGCTTAGCTCACGCCCTCGATTTTTTCTCGATTTTTTTTCTTTTTACCTGTGCCAGTGCCATGACACTTAGCCTGATCCACTCTACAGCGCCGCGTACCACAAGGCATGCGGTGATTATCGCGCATATTCTGATGCCGCTGTCCTGCGGGGTGCTTCGTTACAAAATCTCAAGCATAGGGTTGCTTTGCGCCTCGTGGCGTTAACACATCAGCGATTTGAAGGATTTTGTGGGTGTAACTTAGACTTACATGCGATTGACTTATGTGCAAACAGGATCCTAACTATAGCACCACTAGTACCGATGCTAGATCTAATAGAGCAAGCGTTTACCTAACAGAAGATATCTTCGTGCACCACACTTTTTTTCTTCCTGCTGTCGATCGAGTCCCGGCCGCGGCGGTCGCATTTTCGATGGAGGCGAAAATACTTGAGGCCCATGCACTTCGATTTAGGTGCACGTTAAAGAACCCCAGGTGGCCGAAATTTCCGGAGCCCTCCACAACGGCGTCCCTCATAATCGCATCGTGGTTTTGGGAAGTTAAACCCTAACAATAATTATTATTATCTTCCTGCTATTTTTCTTGAAAGATTTTTTGAAATAATAATTTGATTGTTAGCACATGTGCTTTCTTAGTTGTCCTTCTCTTGCATCCCGTACATTACCTAGGGCTCTGAACTGTTTTTTTTTTTCGGTCTGGTCACAGCAATATGTTTCTTGTAACGTGCTGCCAAAATGAGCTCTCTGCTTTATTCTCACTTTGAACTGTCTGCTTTATTTCTGCTCCTTTTTACACATTTATATTTCACTTGAGTTTACTGTCTGCCAAGTGAGTATACAGTACCTACACACTGAGTATACAGTACCTGCTTACTGCTTATTAAAACGGTGAAACTGAGTTCGCACTATAATAATGGAAATATTAGGACCCATCTTAAAGTTGTTATGAAGGGGATTTGAGAGAAATTGCTATACTAAATGAACCGTTTTTCTCGTGAGCCTCCGAATGAGCCGTTTCAGTGAATTTTGCAAAGGCACTAAGTCTTTTTATTGTCTTTCATTAAGAAGGAAGTTGACGGTACTTCATGCTTAATTGTCATAGCTATTAGGGGTGCCGCCTGTATCGTGTTTCAATACTTATTCACGATGAATGTTCGATACAGAACGGCTTTTCTATTTTATTTACGTCTATTTGTTTTTCTTCTTAAGCCCTCTCCAATTTTTTTTTTTTTTTTTACTATGACTAATCGCCAGGTAATCGGAGCTGTAGGTGGCAATAGCCTGAATAGCAGCGGTGTCCTGCGACGATTTGTGCAAGTACACTGCCACGCACTCTTATTTCTTTGTTTTGGTACGATCGGGTTTAAACCACAAAAGAAATATTAACAGCGCTCGGCTCAAGCCGCGCCGCGATGTTTCGAAGTCTTCGCGATTGTTTGAGACTGTCCCGTTAAGATTACGCGCGAATCCCAGCCGCGGCGGTCATATTTCGATGGAGGCGAAATGCTAGAGGCCGGTGTACTTAGGTTTAGGTGCACGTTAAAGAACTCCAGGTGGTCGAAATTTCCGGAGCCCTCCACTACGGCGTACATCATAATCATATCGTGGTTTTGTGATGCAAAACCGCAACAATGATCATTAAAATTATGCGCAGGGCACGAGCACTATAGTTCATTGGTGAGCTTACGGAAGCACCAGCGGTAATGCTGGAAGGTTCAATCGCTGATGTATTAAAGACCACGCTTTCCGCCGATGATCAGAATACCGAAGGCCCACGACTTTTATTGCCAACAGTTACTTAGTTTTCTGGGCACATGCTTGCCAAGTGCGCAGTCTCGTCTCTAACAGAGTGACTGCCGCCTTCTTCATCGTCACCACCGTGTGACAATACAATAGATATTAGGCATTTCTGGGGTGCACATGTTCTCTCGTTGAAGAAAAATTGTTAAAAGATTGCACGCTAGTGAGTATATTGATAGCGAACGCTTTACGCCAGCAGATAAGTAGAATATGAAAATTGACTGCAGTTTTATAAGCTTTAAGTATACACGATGCGTCACAAAAAATGTCGCTAGCAGCGTCGTTGCTGCTGTACACCGCGGTGATTCGGTATTGCGTAAACGGTGTTTTATAGACAAGGTAAAACTCTACACCGGTATTTGCGACATCGTAAGAAGGCTTCTTATTGAAGTTCTTGTGATTAGATGGCGACCCGCTATAGCTGGTCTGCAAGCTAAGCAGCGTCTCCACATCAATTACAGAAATGACAAGCAAGAGCCGCTGTCAATCAAGAGCTGTCCTGTTAAGCAGCCAAAACAAACACCAATAAGTTATGCCGGAAGTAAACTGATGCACTTTGAGCAAGAAGGACAAAACTTTTGAGATACTAACAGACATTTAATTAAAATGAAACCAAATTGGTCACATTAAAGACATTTTCAAGCAAACCTTTTCATACATAGGTGGTCGCTACTACGTTATGGGGGTCTATAATAACAAATTTGCGAATGTATCGAAGTATCTTAAGATACAATTGGCAAGTATCGTATCGGATACAATTATTGCGGTAGTATCTTGTATCTGTATCTCCAATACTTCTTGCCTGAGTATCTTGTATCGTATCGCGATACAATTTCAAAGTATCTTTGCCCAGCCCTGCTTACAGTCAAGTACCGACGGAGGAAGCAAGCGTACTCTGAAAGCTCCCTTCACCCGTCCTCGCGGGAGGAATGGTTGCCGCGCTCCTGCGTTCGAGATTATCGAATATAAGCTTTGCTCACAAGCGTTTATTCTGTAAAAAAAAGTTGGGTCACCACAGCACTTCCAAATTGAAGTGTTAATGTAGAGACGCGTGTACGCTTTCTTCCAACTGCGATTACTAAATGAGAAAAGCCACCGTAGTCGAGCGCAAAACGTGGTGCGCTCTAGCAACACTGAAACGCCCGCCTCTTTAAACGCTGTCAGCCGCACTCCCGTCCGCCCACGACGCCGTTTCTTCTTTTACTGCGCACTGCAGTGTACTGCGCACCGTGCACGCACGCTCGCGTCTCCCCGCAGAGGTGGGGTGGGTGGGTTGCCTCGGAAACAAGCATCACGTGGGCTAGCTGTGAGGTGAAGCGCTCGTTCAGGGCCAGGAGCGGACCTAAGGGCGCACGAAGGTAGCCCCAAAGCAACCTTAAGCTGAGGAAGCGCCAAGGAAGCCTTCACCGAGGGCTCCTCAGTGAGGAAGCTTTCAGAGTGACATAAGGTGGCCACACCAAAATGAAGGCTTCCTTACTGAGGAAAGGAACGTTTCGTTGTTTGGCCCTAGATCTTGACCTGCAATGTAGTGCCGCTGGGAGATTTCTCTTGTGTGTAGTTGAACAATAAAGATTCGCAGCGTGCACGTTTACTAAAAGCGGACTGCAGTCATCTGTGTCTAATCTTCCTGCTGTCTCTCATTGCCCATTAGCAGTGATTTTGCTGTGGGAAGTACCGGCGCACACTGTATGCTTCGCCCCTCCACAGGTTTCATTTTATCGAGCGGCCGTGCTCAAAGCATACCTGTGCTTTTTTCTTTTAAATGCGAAGCATTTCTTAGCGAACCTCTGGCACTTTGGGCGTTTCTATCTATCTATCTATCTATCTATCTATCTATCTATCTATCTATCTATCTATCTATCTATCTATCTATCTATCTATCTATCTATCTATCTATCTATCTATCTATCTATCTATCTATCTATCTATCTATCTATCTATCTATCTATCTATCTATCTATCTATCTATCTATCTATCTATCTATCTATCTGTCTATCTATCTATCTATCTATCTATCTAGCCGCCTACATCTGGGTGCTCTCATGATCGCCTCCTTAACTTGGTGTAGACCAAAATTTGCATCGGAGGGTAAGAGGATTTGACGAATACGACTGCCGGGTCATGACATGAATAACGTTAAAATCTTGTCGCGTACGTCGTCAAACCCTTTCCACTAGACACGTGTGGCACATACCCGTTTACCACGGGCCGCGGTGTACGGGTATGCGCCACAGGTGATTGACAGTTTTTATCTACCCAGGAAAGGCGAGAACAGACATTGTTAACCTAAATGCTAGAGCGTTAAGGAAAACCAACATCGGCAGCGTTGACTCAACGAATGGAAAGGATCAAAATTAGGATCCCAGCAGGAATCTAACCCAAGTATTCTGTGTTGCAATCAGGTATTCTACCACTGAGCCACGCCAGGTCTATAAATTGGTTTGGAAAAGCAGCCTAAGCAGGCGTATTATCGGTGCAACGTCAATTGTGGTTGTGGTGCTGGCTACCTAATTTTACAAGAAAGCAATAAACACTACATGATACTCCTACGATGTCTACTCCTACGATACAGGCGTCATATCAGTCTGTAGTTCCAGTGTTGGCTCCGCTTTTATAGCAGTCTAATAAACATTACGTTTATATTCTTATGATTCAGCAAGCTATATTGCAGCATTGCTCGACCCCGGAGGAATACATTAACGAAAGTTACATATAATATCCACATCACCGCACCGTAAAGTGCACTTAGTCCGCCAGAACGACGCAGTGTCCTCTTCATTTCCTACGAGGCTGGGCGATGGCCTCATGCTGACCGAGGATGATGCCAGATTGATTTACAGCCGCTTTGTAGACTAGGCTACGTAGGCCACATACGCCCAGGTAGTCTACAAATACGACAAACACTATCCACTAATGTTGGTCTACGTAGCACTATCCAGGTCTACCAGCCTCGACGGCCTATACCTCACCAACGCGAAGGGTGGCTTCAGGTTCCGGCATGTCGCCGGCTCTGTCGACAGAGAATTTATCGACGAAATGACCGAGGCGTCCACGAATTCCAACAGCTCTACTATACCACATATTTCACTACACATGGACCCCTCGTCACCACGACCACGGCCGGATCCTATAACATGTCATGACCAGCGGCTGGTGCTCACTGATCACGGTGATGATGTCCTTGTTCAAGAACTGTCAAGAACTTCTTGCACACATGCACACGTGTTCGTGAAACGTGCGTGCGTTCTCGGGACACGTATAAGCACTACATATTAGCTTACCGCTTCTGGTGTTGGTAATACCCACGTTGCCATTGGCAGCGTTAGCCAACTGTAAACAACTGGTTATATAACACATATGCGGCTCTTCAACATATAAAGTGTGCGTATAAAATTGATACAAATCTTCGTCATTTTGTAACGTGTCGCTCAGTAAAAAAAGTTACGCCACAGTCACCTACCCGCCGCATGCTTCGCATACATCGACTCCCACGGTACGTGGGATCTGCCGAATTTTTTTTAAACCTGCTAAGCTCAGAGAAACTACAGTCCCGATTTAAAAAATAATTCACTTGAGGCAGGAAGTGCAGATTGTGCAAGGTCTGAGAAAAGGGGGTTGTCTGCTCGTGAGTTCATCTCGAAAACCTGGTCCTTTTGGTTCAATCAAAACGCGCAAAAATGTGTGGGGCACTGGATATTTTTGACCCTTAACTTATTGTGCCGAAAAGCTGACGAAAAGCTGGTTCAAATCGAACTCTGGTAACGCAATTTATTTTGTTTTATTTATTTATTTCTCTACGGCCGTTAGGGAATGTTAGCGTGTAAGCGAATATTGTCAGTCACTACGCTAAGGAGGTTGTGACGTAAGTTTATTCATTTCGTGTAATTAGCAAAGTTACAAATCTTCGCTAATCGATTTAAAAGATACTAAATATAATCGAAGCTTCAAAGAAACAGAAATAAAAAAAACATCATCAAATATTTTCTAACGAAACCTTCCTGCCTGAACTAGGTATCTTGAAGCCATTCCTACATTATTTGCAAAACACAAAAAAAGTTCGAATATTCAGAAAACCGTCTCTATTGCCACACTCGGCGCACATCGATGCTAGTAGGCAAACTCAAGGAGACTTATTGGAATAGATCAAGAACCAAAAACAAAAAAGCGTGCTACTTGGTTAACGCAAAAAAAAAACAATGATGCGGCACGCATCAATGTTTCTGGGAAAGAAGGCAAATAGGGTTTACACAGCGATAACCACAAGGGTCGGCTTACCGCCGTCCGTGATTCACGGAGATAAAAGCACATTTTCATTAATTTTATTTCCAAGCCGTTGCGCTTCTAGCCTTCACTCCTCTGTGACAGCGATGCGAGCGCGGCTGGTCTCGTAAATCAGATTAGCGTAAAGTGGCCGCCCTTACCGTGCAACGTGCAGCTGCCGCTTGCACAACCCTGAAGCGTGTTGCGTCGTGGGAAATGGGTCAAAGCGGGGAAGAGGCTGCTCGTACGGAGAAATTTCATTAAGAGACGCCAGAATTTGTTTCTCCGCAGAAAAGTTAGTTTATAAAGGTGCAAGCTTCAGACGAGCTTTGCTGAGAATCCGCCACGTTTAGCTAATGTATACCTCTCAAGCCGCGGCCGTGGCACTTGACTTAGGTACTGCAGATCGCGAGGTAGCGCTCGGTGAGCTAGGCGCATGTATATAAAACATAGTTCCTCCATCGTTCTTTTTTTTTATTTTAACCAAGAAACACGGCGAAGCAGCTGCAGGTAAATGTTTGAGAAACAGCTTCTTCGAAAACCCGTTGCGAAAACCCGTTGCGTATTGAAATACCCCCGATACAGCAGTCGTCCACGTAAGCGAAGAAACCCCATTGGTGAACATATCTTGGCGTCTTCTGCAACACAGGTCAAGGGCGAGCCTTAGTTAAACCTTAGTTGTGAAACATGTGCTTCTGCGTTACGAATTTGCCAATGTAAAGCTTCTCCAGAACTGCTGTATTTAAAAGAAGTTCGTGCAAGCATTTGCGCACTTCCAATAAAACATTTATCAGACAAAGGAATTCTGTATGTCCTACTGTTCTGCGATGTTTACATCTGGCTATTGTAAATCACCTGAAGCAATGCTGAACATGTCCAAACGCTACTTCATTCGCATATTACTTTTATTTGCCTTGAGAATGACTAATGACAACGCGCCTGTATTCTAGGTACTCATACTTTCGCCTTCCTTTCGCTCAACGCATCTTTACACTTGGCGGATTTTTGAAAAGGCTAAGCTTTCTTGCAGTGGTAGACATAGAAAGGTAACTTATCGTCAGTGCTTGAATTGCAAGTATGCTGAAGCACAGAAATGCTGTACTTGTGTGTGAATTATCCTGTATTTGTATTTGTTTGTAAGAGTGTGCTTGCCCGCACAGCCAGCGAAGGAAGTTTGGAGGCCGCTAGGTCAGAGAAAACTTGAAATTTCTCAGCAATATTCAGCTTTTCAGCTTTCCTGGGATTACTTGTTTGTCGGTTTGTGTATAATACAGAAAAGGTAGCCTCTTGGACGATTCTTCTTCTTTCGCAATTTCATCGCGAGGGCTTCGTCCCGGCAGACTTCATGCTTTACATATCATCATCAGCATCCTGACTACGCCCACTGCAGGGCAATGGCCTCTCCCATGTTCAGCCAATCAACCCGGTACTGTGTTTTCTGCTGCCACGTTATACCCGTAAACTTCTTAACCTCATCTGCCCACCTAACTCTCTGTCTCTCCCTCGTGCGTTTGCCTTCTCTTGGAATCCAGTCAGTTACTCTTATTGACCAGCGGTCATCTTGCCTACGCGCTACATGCCCTGCCCGTGTCCATTTCTTCTTCTTCATTTCGACTAAGATGTCATTAACACCCGTTTGGTCCCTGACCTACTCTGCTCTCTTCTTGTCTCTTAAGGTTGCACCTATCATTTTCCTTTCCATTGCTCGCTGCGTTGTCCTCAGTTTCAGTTGAGCCCTCTTTGTAAGCCTCTATGTTTCTGCTCCTTACGTAAGTACCGGTAAGATGCGGTAAACTACCATTCATGATTTGAGAGCGCTTGTCGAATGTGCTCCATCCCATCATTATTCTCCTAGTTACTTCACTCTCATGGTTCGGCTCCGCGGTTACTACCTGTCCTAAGTAGGCGTATTCCTTTAGAAATTCCAGTGCCTCGCCACCTATCGCAAAGCGCTGTTCTCTTCCAAAGTTGTTGCCATTAGCTTAGTTTTCTGCATATTAATTTTCAGATCTACCGTTCTGGTTTCTTTGTCCAATTCAGTAATCATGAGTTGCAATTCGACTCCTGAGTTGCTCATCAATGCAATGTCATCAGCGAATCGCAGGTTACTAAGGTATTCTGCATTAGCTCGTATCCCTAACTCTTCCCAGTCTAGGGCCCTAGGTGGCTATGGAGCCGCGGTAGATTCGTTCAAGTATGTTTATATATGATTCGCTTACGCCCTGATGCCGTAGTGCCTGCATTACTGCTGATATCTCGACCGAATAAAATGCCTTCTCGTAATCCATGAAGGCTATAAATAAAGGTTGATTATATTCCGCACATTTCTCTGTCACCTGATTGATAGTGTGAAAGTGATCTATTGTCGAGTAGCCTGTACGAAATCCTGCTTGGTCTTTTTGTTGACTGAATTCTAATGTCTTGATTCTATTTGCTGCTATCTTTGTAAATAGCTTGTCGACAAAGGACAGTAAGCTGATGGGCCTGTAATTTTTCAAGTCCTTGTCACCCTTTTTATGGATTAAGACGATATGAGCATTCGTCCAAGTTTCTGGTACCCACACCGTTAAGAGACATTTCGTGTACGGGGTGGCCAGTTTTTCTAACACATTCTGTTCATGCCATTGAAGAGATCTGTTACCTGATACCCACCAGTGGCTTTACCTCTTTGCATTCCCTCTAAGGCTTTCTTTACTTCCCACGCCGTTACTGGTGGGATGACCACTTCCTCTGGCCTACTACAACTTACATTGTCGTCCTGGTTGTCCCGGCTACTGTACAGATCGCTGTAAATCTTCTCAGCTACTTTAACTATCCTATCCATATTGTTAGTGACTTTGGCTTCCTTGTGCCTTAGTGCATACATCTGGTTTGTGCCTGTGTCCAGTTTTCTCTTCATCGCTTTGAGGCCGTGCCCCTTCTTTAGAGCATGCTAAATTCCCTCTGCATTATATCTTCTTATGTCGGCTACTTTACGTCTATTGATTAACTTCGAAAGCTCTACCTGTTCTATTTTGTCTGTCGTTTTTTAGGCTTTCATGCTTTGGCGCTTCTTAATGAGGCTTTTCGTTTCCTGAGAGAGCTTGCCAGTGTTCTGTCTTACGACTGTACCTCCGACTTCAACTGCACACTCCGTAACGATGCTCGTCAAGTTATCATTCAGAGCGTCAACGCTAAGGTCGGTTTCCTCGATTAGAGCCGAGTATCTGTTCCGAAGCGAGACCCCGAATTCCTCTACTTTCCCTCTCAGCGCTAGCTCGTTAGTTGGCTTCTTGCATATCAGTTTCTGCCGTTGCTTCCTCATGCCTAGGCAAAATCGAGACCTTACCATTCTATGGTCCCCCCATCGTATCTTCCCTACCCCACATTTTGCACGATGCCAGTGTGTGCGCACAGTATGAAGCCTATTTCATACTTAGTTTAGCCATTAGGACTGCTTCACGACCTTTTACGGTTCACCCGTTTTCCGTAGAAGGTATTCAAGATTCGTAAATTATTGTGGTCAGCGAACTCTACTAATAAGTTCCCTCTCTTATTTTTAGAACCAATGCCATGTTTTCCCACTGCCTGGTTTCCAGCCAGCTTCTTGCCTACCTGGGCATTAAAGTCGCCTGTTAGTGCAGTATACTGTTTATTTGCCTTGTTCATTGCCGATTCCACGTCCTTATAGAAGCCTTCATTTAAATGGTTATCATGGCTGGATGTAGGTCCGTAGGTACCACCTTCATCTTGTACCTGTTATAAAGATTAATTTCAATACTTGCCATCCGCTCACTGGTGCTATAGTATTCCTCTATGCTTGCAGCTATATTTTACGGATAAGGAACCCCATCCCCAGTTCTCTTCTGTCAAGTAAGCCACGATCATAGGTCGGCAAAAATGTGGAGCTCACTCAGACTCACTCACGAAATGTATCTTGCCCTTAGGGCTCACTCGGACTCAGACTCACCAAACTTTTCCTCAACTGGATAATCTTTCTCAACCGGACTCACTCGAATTCAGACTCACCGAAATATAATTCACTCGAACTCACTCAGACTCAGACTCACGGCTTGATCTGAGTCTGACTGTGTCTGGGTAAGCGGACTCATGTGTCCGTTCTGCTATAATTAGCTTTTTCTACCAATATCTCGCAGAATCGGTGCTCTACATTGCACATTTTTATCTCACACCTTCAAATACGAGTGATCAGAGTTTGCAATTCAGTAAGGACATTTTTATTAAATGGGATGACTCACACGAGATATTTTTATCAATAACTTCCCGCGAAAGAATCTGCAGAGGGAGGTCAAGGCGCCTCCTCCCCCTCTCCCTGCGCAATTCACGCCTCTGATCAAAAAATATCGAGCTGACGTATGAACTGTAGCGCATGGAAGTATGTGTGAGTAGACGTGAGTATAAACGGGAGCAGACGTAAGGCTGCTAGTAATGCTGAAGTTGAGGTGATAGGATCCTAGGTCGTCAAGAAATGTGGAGCTCACTCAGACTCGCTCATAAAATATATCTTGGCCTTAGGGCTGAGTCGGACTCAGACTCAGAAAAGTTTTCGTCAACCTGACTCGCTCGGACTCAGACTCACTATAATTTTTCTGAACCAGACGCACTCGGACTCGGACTAACAAAAACATTACTCACTGGGACTCACTCAGACTTAGACTCACGTCTCTGTCTAAGTCGGAGTGAATCTCAGTGATTCTGAGTGAGTCGACTCATGAGTGAGTTTGCCGACCTATGGCCACGACAGCATTAGACGTGGCCGTTCTTAGCAGTGTATAGGCCTCTTTTGTCGTCCTAACTTCACTGAGCCCAATTACATCCCATTTAACACCCTCTAGTTCCTTGAATAGCCCTGGTAGACTCGCCTCACTTGATGATGTTCGAGCGTTAACCGTTGCCAAGTTCAGATTCCAATGGCCGCCTGTCCGGGCTTTGTAGCATGCGTGGGTTTATTGGTCAGCCGCCACCTCGTGCGAAGATCACGTGCCCGGTGACGCCCTTTGGCAAAAAAATTACACCATCTTCCCGAGGGGATTCATGGGGTGATGTGGAGCATCGCGGATCGTTATTAACGGTGTTATTAGCGTTGTATTAACGGTGCTATTAGCGTTGTTAACTTGCGTGTTATTACGTTGTTAACTTGCGTTGGTTACTGCTCGACGTTCACGTTCCAACGCTGCTTCACGTGCTAGAAGCTCAGGATCCGCTGCTCGACGTTGACGCTTCGAAGCTGCTTTGCGCTGACGAAATTCAGGGTCCGCCGCTCGCTTCAAGCGTTTGCGTTCAGCGTCGCGTGCCCTTCGCTTCGCAGCTTTGTCTTGAGTGGACGCAATTGGGCTGATGCTGACGCGTGCTTGCGGCAGCACACTCACTGACGGGACTGTTGCTTCCATCGCACTTCATCGGAAGCATCAACGGTGCCGACATTGCGGCTGCCTGAAGGCTACCCAAAATCACATTCTTTGGGAATGCGAGGGAAACCCGCCTCCAAAAGCAATACTGCCAACTTCCTCCCTCGAGGCGTGGGAGTCACTCCTGTCATCAAATGACCAACGTATTCAGACAGAAGTTATTAACTGGGCCGAAAAGGTCGTGGCGAGCTACTTGCCACCACCATTTGAACCACCGGCAAGCTAAATTCAATGACCTCGCTGTGCCGTCAATAAAGTTGTTTTTCTCTCTCAACAGAGTCAAGCGCATTCAACCGAAGCAAGCGCTGCACTGAACGCGCGCAGCGCTCTACCCGCTTAGAGGAGGAGAGTAGCGCATGCGCAGCGAGAGCAGAAGCGAGAACTCAGGAGAAGCGCAAGCAGGTGGTAGTGGATATGTGGAGAGGGTAACGCGCAGCTGTTGGAGAGCAAGCACCACAACCACAATTAGCAAGCACCACAACCACAATTGACGTTGCACAGACATTACGCCTGCATAGGCTGTTTTTCCAGTTGGAGAACACACACACGGAGAGCTCACGCTGCCTGTCGACACGTACCGAAGAAGGAGAAGGTGGGAGGAGCAAAGAGCAAACATGCTTCGCAATATACCACAGTGCACCGCGCATATTTCTGTCTTTGACGTCGACAATACTTGCTTTGCCTCTGCAATGTCACAAGGGGCCTACGTCTACGTCATACTAGTGGTTATGTTGATAGGAGCTCAAAATTCAGATGAGCACTCATGCTTACTTTAAAACCGAATTAAAATATCTTAAAGGCAACGCTCGTCACTCATAATCGGTCAGAAGTGCCCCCGTATGCAGGACTATCAAACAACACAAGCATCTCGAGTTTCCAAATTCGGTGTCAGGGGTCCTTTAATACTGAGATGTCTTGCTGACATCACGTATTCAAGATGACAGCTAAGGTGGGATAAAAAAAAAGGAAAATGAGTCTCAAAGTTGGCTACAGTGCCTTACGAACTACTCCTGCATATACGTAAATAAATTACTTCTGGTCCTTGATCCCCAAGCTTCAGAAAGTCTCTACTACAGCAATCTCGGCGTTGATCCAGTTTGAATGATTCATTCTTTAAGGCCTATTGCTTCATGCCGGTGCAGAAGAACTCCACTAATCCGTGCGACGAGATGAGACTGCTTAATTAATTAGCTAGCAGCATAAGGGAAGAGGCCCCTCCTTCATTACTTTCATTCAGGTCTTAATTGCTTCGGTTGTCAGTTGCATGAGCAGTTAGCTCCAGTTCACTCGTGGAGAGACGACAGATTCATAATCCGCAAGAGGGTGCAGGAACTTTCTTATTGTGTTCGTAACACTGCAAAGCGCTGCGGTAAATATACACCAGTGACTTTAGAGTGTGTCGTAGAGTTTTATGATACCTAGACAAAATTCATACGTGGTAGCGCACGACGATATGCAGTTAATCAAGTGATAATCAGTGCGATTTCGAACGAACACTAAGCTAATAATAACGACGTCCAGTTCTGTATTGCATCTCGAATAAGCTTACAGAATGCAGATGGCTCAAAAGCTTTATAATGGCGAGTCGGAAAGGGCAATTTTATAAAGCTCAGGGTTATTGACCATCCATAACTGAGTACTGAAAAGAGCAGTGATGCAACTTCGGCAATCGCGTCTTGTTTCAAAAACAATTCTGCCCATTTTTCCTGCTGTGATGCAGAAGTAATCATAAAAAGCAGCGCGGGACAATCAAAATCATTGAAGCTATGAATTTAAAATAAAATTTGGCTTCAGGAAGCAGCGTGACCTTCAGTTGTTCGCTCTGCAAGCTGGCGCTGATGCTGCCTTCAATTAAAACAAAGCGTAGATTTTCAAAGCGCGAGTTGTCATCCCCTTGTAGGCCTCCCCCGACAAACCGAGGTCCTTCAGAAGATTCGGAATAGCCACAGAGACCGATACGACGCTATATAAGGTAATTATTTAATCCAGTAATGATTAGTTAATCGAGTTGAGGAAGACCAAAGGTCGCGGCTCAAGAAAGTGAGGAATATAGAGGGATAAGGAGATTACGTGGAGGTTGACTAAATTAGATACCCTAGGCTGCTAGCAACGTTAAAGTCAGGTAAAGTGAATAGAAAACTTAAATGGGGGCTTCAGAAATTGTGTTTGGTGATGTAAAATTACAGTACAATATTCTCATTTAATTTTCATTCTTAAGCGTTCAAGTTTCACGACAATGACAGAATTTAGTTCCTCTGATAGTGGCGCTGTCTTGCTGTAGCAATTTTAGGTCGACGATGTAAGATATAAAGAAGAAGTAAATACGTAAGAAGAAAAAGAATAATCAGGACCCCCCACCCCCCCAAAAAAAACGGTTTTTTAAATTTCAACAAGAGAGAGAGAAAGGTAGTAAGTATACAGAGGTTAGAAAATATATAAATGCAAAAGGCAGAACCACGTGTTAGCAAAGGGTCACAATTACTAATAAATTTTAAGTGCACAACCAGACGAGGACAGAGAAGAACACGTAAGACACACAGGCGCAAACTTTTAGCGCTTTATTGAGACCCACGGAACGGAATATATAAGGTCACAGATGACCTTATATGACGTTGGGGCAGGAGGAAAAATATGACATAACACTGACATCATAGGTAACATAATTCCTTTGAAGAGAGGGTTACCGCACTCGGTTACTATAGTTAGTGTCGCTGAAGGCATCCTACAAAATAGGCGGTCAGAACTGTCTGATGCTTTGCAGGGTGTGACTGGCCCACAGAAGCTTGCTGTTATCCCGTACGCTCATGGCTTGTCACATCGACTAATATAGATAGGGCAAAAGGCGAATATAAAAGTCATTTTTTCTGCTCCTGACAAACTTCAGAAACTGTGCAGATTGACGAACCCCAACGCCTCTCACTATCCAGTGGGCAAGAAGAAGCATATAAAGTTGGTCGGTTTTGTGCATTCAGTCGTGTACACCTTACCCATTTCATGTGCCAAACTTATATAGGACAAAATGGGAGGCGTGTAAATGATTGTCTCAGGGAACATTGTAGAAATGTGAGGTATAATTGTGGAGGGTTCATAGATGTACATTGCAGACGATGTGATGGCTGTGATGATACTGGTGTTATTTCCACTGCTAACCGAAGTGTAGACTACGGTGTTAAAAAGAACTGCGTACCAATTTTTAAGAAATGCACCATTGCCACTAGAAGCAAAAGTAAACTCACGCGTGAAAGTGTCGAGGCTGAAACGATAGGTATTTTAGGTGATAAATGTGTTTCAAAGCTGTCGATTGCTCTATCTTCAAGAGAATTATGTTACCTACGGTGTCAGTAATTGGGTCCTATTTTGCCTCCTGCGCCGACCTCATGTAAGGTCATGTGTTACGTTCGGTGGCTCTCAATAAAGTGTTGAAAGTCAGCGCCCGTGTGTCTTAGATGTTGTTTTCTGTACTCCTCTGACTGTGCGCTTAGAATTTATTGGTCATGTCTTACGAACACGCCCAAACTGCCATGATCGTGAATCACAATTACTGGTTATGATCACATAATTATTTATATGATAGCAGCACTGGATGAGCATTCACGTCATAATTACCGCGAAAGCCTCAAATCCCGTGTTGTGAGCACTGCAAATATGTAAAAAGGGCGCTGCAGGTCTTTATTTGGCTCGTAGCGTAAGAGAAAATGAAATGAAAGCTGCATCGAGAAGTATGTTGTGGCCACGCTCATTTCGTTTCAGTCCATGTTCAAGACACCTTAATAAACTTTGTGTATCTATTCCCAGTCAGCGATGCCACATTTCATGTAAGCGAGAACAAAAGAAACACTTCCAAGGCAGCAGTTATGTTAAAAAAGACGACAAAATCCTGTCAGAGTAACGTATTGAGTGTTACGAAACTGCAACACGGTATTATTACAGATATCCATCACAGTGCGAGGTGAAAAAAACAGGCAAACGGGCTAAACGAAAGTTCTACATTATTTCTACGTTGGCGTCAGAAGAAAATAAATGCTTTAACTTCATAATTTAATAAATAAAGGACACCTGGGTAAATCAAAGTTATTTTCGCTTTTCTCAAAGTTGTTTCCCTACAGAACTTTCAAGAGAATCTATGTTGGGAAAAAAAGAAAGAGATTGGGCAACGGAGGTTTCCCGTTTATTGATTTATATTTGCGCCGCTCTCACTTTTATCCTTCCATCGTTGCTTGTCCTTCAACAGCTGACAAATCTGAAACCAATTTTCTATTAAGAAAATGTCATAAGCGCTTCACTAAACGCGTATTGCCGGTGTTAAGCAAAGCACGGAGCACACCAGAGGTTGTACTGCAGTCAATGTTGCCCTGTTTTTTTTAGTCTTTGTGTTTAGTGACAGCGCCGTCATTGACTTTGCGCGCAGATACAAAAAACAGTTTCGAAGAAGTAGACCCCGTGGTTGCCTGAAGCAGCTCTTCCTCACTCTCATATTAACAGCTAAAAAGATTCTGCTGCACGGCATACGAGACCTAGAGGCGACAACGCGCGCAAATCAAGCTGAAAGCGGGAGTGCCACAAATCAAATTACAGCACGAAATATAGGCCAGCAACACTAGCGCAATGAACTCTTGGATGCCACCTTCTTTTACTTCGAAGTTTGCTGGCTCGTACTAAAGATTTGAATTTTAATTACCCTTTTGGTAAACAGTGAAAGTCTACTTACTTAAAATGAATAGCAATCTGTGAAGACTGCGAAAAGTTACGTTGGAATAGGTTTACACCAAATGTCACTGATGCAAAATGCTTGTGATTTCGAAGACGTTATCCATGTAGAACCATAAGGAATTGATTGTGGTGAAATATCGAGAATGAAATCGGCGAAGTTTTCGTACTACGCATTCGATATTGTTTCTAAATTGTGAGCAAGTCTAGTGTGCGAAAACGATCACGTGATAGCGTACACCTGTACAGGTATAAAATTCTCGTGTCACCGAGAAAAAATGCTAAAGATGTGTTTAGTCCAATATATGTATGTGTTGTAGTATGTACGCTGTTTGTCGAAGATGTAGCAGTTCGTTTCTGAATACAGTCGCGCATGAAAAATATGGAAGTAGTTTTGAAATACCGGTAACGCTGAGCTGGCGAGTGTTCTTAAATTAGCGCATCTCACAGACTGAGAAACCAAGGGCTAAAAATTTATGGTTTCACGTTCGTTTTCGGAATATATTGGAGTTTTGTAACGTTTTACTTGCTGGAGGCCACACTGTAATAAACGCTTTTTCCCATTGATTTTTGCTCAGCGACATTAACCTAGAGACGACGACTCTTTCAGGGTAGGTCACGACATACACAGTGGCAAAATAACTGAATGTTCCAATGATTACAGCTAATCACTGGCCCTTGATCTGACAAATATACTGAAGCAGGGTACAAAGTCTGGCTAGTTCATTAACGTTCATTTTAAAGGCCTACTAAACCCTCGTAAACACGGACAGGTGTCGAGACCCGTGTTAAGGATCTCGTGGAAGTTTGACCCTCGCTTTGGTTCTGTAAGCCGCATAAAGCTTCGGCTTGTCCATCACAAGTTCTTGCGGTGGTGCGGAAGACGAACACGCCCATGGAACCCCGATGTATGTCACTTGGCAACTAGAGCGTGGCGTGACAGTGAAGACAGCTCGCACAACTTCGAGCGGGATAACTGCCTATCCACTATAACTACATAATAAAAAAATATAATAGCAAGATTTTCCAAAGTTGTGAAGCAGTGAGTGGGAGGGAGTGTATCCAGGATTAGTGGACGGGAGCAGTTTGCGGGCGTCGATCTATCATGAAGATGGGCGGAGTGCTCTGGCAGCACGACACGTCAATTTCTTATCTGAAAGCTTCGCTACCCATGACAGCCCTTGGTGAGCGATTGGTTTGAAGACCCAGTGTCTTGCAGAGGCTTATTAGAGAGGATATCTGATGCATTCGCACTATGTCTATCCCCTTCTTTTCTTTTTAACTCAATATTGTTCACTTACCGAAACATACGAGATTTGAAACACTGAATGGGAGTACACCCCCTTACTGAGGCAGGCGACAATGCCCTTATATTTTTCACGTAGTCGTTATTGTCGTAGCACAGCGTCGATGAACCCAAAGACATTAAGTGCAGAGCTCATTATAGCCGAGCTCCACAGGTCCACACATTCTAACTCTCAATCAGAAATCCCCTCATGACCCTTACACATTTCTCTATGTAATTTCGCTTGTGTGGAGAATCCAGGTCCCTTCAACATAAAGTGGGAGACTGCAGACAATCCTAACCAAAATCCCCCTACCCCTACCACACCAACGAGATACGGAGTGACGCTTGGCCAACCCCAACCTTGAGGATGAGCGAGAATCCACGGTGCGGCGCGAGCATAAGGCATCCTGGAGCATCCCCTTAGCTATATTCTAAATATAGGGACTTTTATTTGATCTACCCATCTAAACTAGGTCAAATATCCGCTTTCACTTCCGCTTACATCAATTAGCAAACACGATTGGCGATGTCTTATAAGCTATAGACACGGTTGCTTGGACCGCAGAATGCCATACGCCGTTAATAGAGAGTTTTAGTGCTGGGTTCCCGCGGGCTTGGGGGCGCGCGGGCCCTTGCGCTCTTTTGTATTCTCGGTGGATGCGGCTGGGAGTACAAAGGAACGCAAGAGCGTGCGTACGCAGGTGGCTTGGGGTCCCCAGCACTAAAACTCTCTAATAGCGCAAAAATGGAGCTCTTTAGCGAAATATATATAAAAGAAGGAGAAAATAGTCAAGCACTTATTTGTAGCACGAAGCCACGAGGAAATAATGCCTCTTAGTCGTCGAAAAATTCGTCCTGGTCCGGGGATCGAACCCGGGACCAGGACGAATTTTTCGACGAATAAGAGAATTTATTTCTGAGAAATCCGTATGGATTTCCTCGTGGCTTCGTGCTACAAATAAGTGCTTGTCTATTTTCTCTTTCTTAACCCTTCCGCCACCTTGCGGGATTCCGCAGAACTGATTTTCAATATGTGTCCAGTTGCTTCGAGTTGTCGATTAATTCGCCCTCGCGCTGCCAATTGCTAACTTCCTGGTAAGCTGAATTGGTAGAGCGACCGCCCCGGAAAGGCGTTGGTCCCGGGTTCGAACCGGGGACCAGGATGAATTTTTCGACGACTAAGAGGCTTTATTTCTGAGAAATCCGTATGGATTTCCTCATGGCTTCGTGCTACAAATAAGTGGTTGTCTATTTTCTCCTTCATATATATATATATATATATATAGCAGTAGTCTTTCGGCAGCGAAATTCGCTAAAGAGCTCCATTTTTGAGCTATTAACGGTATTTGAGCCTAAGGAGGCGAATGTGCACTGGCATGGCATGACAAAAACTTCATTATGGCCCACACAAACTACGGCCCAAAGGCAAAGCCGCCAGGCTAAATCGTGGGCGGAGCCACCAACTTAGCCAATGTGCACTCGTTTGGCAAAATAACTTTTTGGAAAGGTGAACCATGCACGTAAACAAGGCCTGCGCAGGTGCATAAAGGCCTTGTCTAGCCGAGTTTAAGAAAGAAAGCTATCAGTGAACACCTACTTCAGCACTGACAGACTGGCTAAAGCGAGATAGTGAAAGACTGCGCCTTTCTTTCTCAATGCCTGTTTACTTCTAAGAAGGAAGTCCAAGTAAATCCAGAATCGCAGAACCTAACGTCGCAGCGGCTATAAAGTTTTCTTTCGAAGCTTTGAGTTAATCGTCTCGAATGCCGTTTGCAATTGGAGCGTGCGTTACTCAACTACTCAAGCTTCTGCCTTGATTCCTCTTGTCCTTTTAACTTTCATTTTATTCGATTGGTTGATGTCTGGCACAATGTGTTTAGCAACATGAATTTTCGTCACAAAATGAGGCACTTGGATTGTGGAAACATGGACACGTATTCCCGCCTCTGACTCACTTTGTGTGCCTTATATCAGCCCCGTTCATCTGCGCAAAGTTGAGACCTTTCCACGCATGCGCATTTCTGGGAAGGGTTCTTTTTCTCTGTAGTTTTTGCAGTGCGAATCCATCTTAAGCCCTCGTTGTATGCAGCTAAGAACTAAGAAATTTCGAAGGTTTAAAAAAAGAAATTTTGAAACATTTCAAGTGAAGCAGTATTTTATTTCCGAAGGAACGGCGTGATTGCGTTAGATATAGAGAAGGTTCTGGAATACAAACGATGCACTCGGGCTGCCTGTCTGAAAACAATGTTAAGTTTAACCATCGTACTTCACAGCGAATTTTGTGTGTGTCTAAACGAAGCCTAGTATGTAACAGAGTGACGCAGGTCATTAAAATTGCACAGTATTGAGATTTATGCGAGTTTAGGGGCGAAGCGTCTTAAGGCCGAGGCTTGTGCGGCGTCTGTCGGTGTGTCCGTCACGGCATAGCACCGCATATATCTTTGGCTCAGACACTGGGGGGGATTGACCAAGAATTGGGTGGTTTTGTAAAATTGTTGGAAACTTTTTAATAAGGGAGGTTATAGAATAGAAATATTCAATCAAAGCCTTTGACAGCACAATGCACGCTGCAGTGAAAATACATGAGAGGGCGCATAAGCGCATTCCAGACCACACATTCCCTTTCTGGCATGGATGGGAAAACCGAACGAGAACGGGATCTCGCTCGCGAAAGGCAACGCCGACGCAGACAGCAAGCTACCCCGGAGGGGAGAGCTTGGGAAGAAGCGGCAAAGCGGCAACGCCGACCACAAGCTGCTACTCCAGAGGCAAGAGCGTGTACATCGATCTAGCAATGGGCGATTATGAAACAAAGTACAAGAACAACCCCTTCGTACTAGTCGGTCACTCTAACGTAGGCATCATGGACAACGACGGGGTTGTGCAGTATATGACATCTCGATACGCTCTACGATGCATTCCGTATGACTGGAAACAACCAACAACCACCAGGGGGACGTGCCTAGACCTTGTCTTTCCCAACTTCAGGCTCGATCCGATCGAAGAACCATTGGCTTTACATTGCACGGCCCGCAAAGCAGTAATAATGAAGGGAAAATGGAATCCACAACTCAACACGACGTACCATTTATGACCAAAAAACATTGTATTTAACTGCACCGCTTTATCACTCATTTGCATGCGTGAGTGGGCAATGTCACGGGTGATTTACGGTTACAGTGAACGGTCCCAGTGCTTCACACACTCATCATCATTCACTTCGTGGAGGTGCAGTGATTTTTTTGTTTGCGGTGTATAATAAATGTTTTGGGTTTCGTTCTGAAATATACATTGAGCAAAAAAAATACTTGTCGTTCACATTTGGAGTAGGATCCAGCTGATAAAACAAATAGGAAGAAAAGAAAAAAGGCCCCTAACTGATGCATCATGAACACATGTCCAATAACGCACACAGTCAAGAGAACAGAAATGTTTAATACTGCCGACATATTCTATACCTTAGTAGCGACAAGGCGACTCTGCTAAAGTTGGTCAGTCGGCGGTTTCGAAATCACTGCCGAACGTGCCGCTAAAGTTAGAAGAGTATATCATACTACGGGAGACACTGAGTTGCCAAAGTTGCGCTTGTCAGAGTGGAATTCAAGCTGGTATGTCGCTCGCAGGCTGGTTCCATAACTTCGACAAAGCGAATATTGTGAACGGTTATTTCAAAAGGCTGGCTGCTAGTATCGGGTCGAAGTACTTGTTATGATTTCAAAGGTTGTAAATGATATGCCGGCGGGTTTCCCCAAAAAAGGATTTCGAAACATTTTCAGTGAACGCTGACTCTCATTTCGAGTGAAACTAGGGAGAAAAAAATAAAGCAATCTGTGCGTTGATGCTTCATCACAATAAACAAAAAACGTGAGTGGAAATGGCGTGCTTTAGCAGGCATTGAAAAGAGACTTTAGCTATCAGAGTCATAACAAGTGTAAGCAATACGCCGCCCTTTTTGCTGAGGCAGAGTAAGGGCAAGAATTATCTGCGCACGTGGATTTAACTTAGGATTTCAGATGAAGTCATTATCATGAGTACACTCGATGCCAAGACATGATTTTGCATTTTCAATCTTCGTTAAAGCTCTCCAGTGCCGGATGGTTTGTACGTGGCTCGTAGCACCGGATGTTTTAGACTATTCGCCGATTTCGGGTCTATGTATCCAGCATTACGACGATAATAGACAGATTTAATTTCACGTACATAGAGGTTTTGCGTACGTAGATCTTCTACGTGTAAGCAGTGCGCATGCGCAGAACATAGCGGCCTCGCGCTGGTCTCACGGACGTACGTGAGATTCGATTCTTCGCGTGCGTTTCTTGCGCACGTAGACAGCTTCGCGCTGAGTTCTTGCGCGATCACGAACAAGCAGTATCTTGTTCGTCAGGTGGCGATAGATGAAGCTACGTGTCCCTCTTGGAGCGCGTCGCGTACGGGTAGCTAAAAGCGTTTAAGATGGCGTGCACGTAACGTACGTGGGCTTTTCACGTTTGCGTACGTGAAGTCCTTACGCACGTGAAACTAAAACTGTCTAATTTGACAAGTGTTGCGTTTACGGTGTGACGAAAGTTGGAACAGTTGAAGTGTTTTGACGTGCTATGACATTCATCGCCACCAAAACGTATATCTTGGGCAGGTTGATCTGTAAAAAGAATCTCAGAATAACAATTACGCCTCATGTATACTAAATCACATGGTCACAGTTTGTATAACTGAACAAAGCAACGTGATCACAGCAACGTGAAGGTACCTGCGTGGTCATATAAGATTTCGTAATAGAGTCACCCGTTACTTTTTGTAATTGTATATTGTGATTCTAACGAAACATATTCTTTTTAAACAAACAAATAAGGCTTCACCATTTGACTTTATTTATTCTACCTTGAACTAACCGCTCCTTGGCGAATCCCTCATAGTGGGTATAAGTCAATAGATCTATGGCTTTACATCTAACGTCTGGCTTAGTGACATATGCCAGCAACTGCCTCTCTTTTAAATGCGCAGCATTTCTTAGCGAATCCTAGTCATTTTGAGCATTCCTATCTATCTATCTATCTATCTATCTATCTATCTATCTATCTATCTATCTATCTATCTATCTATCTATCTATCTATCTATCTATCTATCTATCTATCTATCTATCTATCTATCTATCTATCTATCTATCTATCTATCTATCTATCTATCTATCTATCTATCTATCTATCTATCTATCTATCTATCTATCTATCTATCTATCTATCTATCTATCTATCTATCTATCTATCTAGCCGCCTACGTCTGGGTGCTCCGTTGATCGCCTCCTTAACTTGGTATCGACCAAAATTGGGATGGGAGGGTAAGAAGATTTGAAGAATATGAAGAATATGAATATGAGGATATGAAGATTAACGCAAAAAATCTTGTCGCGTACGTCGTCACACCCCTTCCTCCAGACACATGTGGTACATACAGGTTTACCACGGACCGCGGTGTACGGTTATGCGCCACAGGTTATTGATAGTTTATATCTACCCAGATTCGAGAGCTTCAAAAAAAAACCGACATCGACAGCGTTGACCCGACGAATGCAAAGAATAAAAATTAGAATGCCAGCAGGAATCGAACCAAAGCATTCTGCGTGGCAGTCAGGTATTCTACCACACAGCCACGCCAGGTCTAGAAACTGCTTTGGAAAAACACCCCATGCAGGCGTAATGCCGGTGCAACGTCAATTGTTGTTGTCGTGCTGGCTATCTAATTTTATAACAAAGCAATAAACAATATAAATGTACTCCTACGATACATGTCTCATGTCAGGTTAACGTCTGTGGTTCCAGTGGTGGCTCCGCGTTTATAGCAGTCTAATAAACATTGCATTTGTATTTATATGATTCGGCAAGCTATATTCAAGCGTTATTCGACCCCAGAGGAATACGCTAACGAAAGTTACGTATGATATTCACATCATCGCACCGTAAAGTTTACTTCGTTTACTGACATATGTGCTCAAACGTGAGTGCTGACGTTACCTTAGGCCATAAGTTACCCTTTAAACGCCAATGTTGTCGACGTGCCTGGTAAGCCCACGATGTGCAAAGAACTACTAAACTTACAAAAACGCGTCGATCCACCTCGTAACGCTTGGATCAAAGCCAAAAAATGCAGCACAGAACTACTCGCTGACTGCTCCTCATGAAACCGATTCCCACAAGGCGTGGGATCTTCCGATTTTTTTCGGTAGCCTTTCTGCAGAAAATTTGGGAAACTTGGTCATCTTGTTAAAAAGGAGCGAATAGGGCTGAAGAAAAACATTGCGCGCAGGGCGCTGGGAAAGCACACAAAACGCCGGCCACCCACGCACGTTACTACACCATATCGGTCACTTTGGTGTGTGGAGATTCTAAAGGCTGAAGCGCCTCAAACATATTTGAAATACAACGAGTTCAATGCGATAAACAAATAATGTACAACATCGCTTCTTAAAATCTGATATAATGGCATTGTAGCAAGGCTGCTGTTGTATGAACTCATAGTGTACTATCACGTGCACACGCAATGAAGACAGGATGCCTCCGCTTTCCTCAGCCTTTTTGTTAAGCAGGGCTGGTGAAACTGAAGCAGCACAAATAGATGTGACTGATCAAATCTTGTTCTACAGATGCTGAGCACCTCTAGCAACCTAGAGCCACCGCGACGGCCCTGTCGTTACAGCGCTCCGATACTGACTCGAAAGAAGCGTGGTCTATCCTGGCCGCGGTGGTCGTATGTTGATAGATGTGAAATGCTAGAGGCCCTTGTACTGTGCGATCGCAGTGCACGTTAAGAAACCCTGGAAAGAAATTATTCAGAGCCCTCCATTACTGCGTCTACCACAGCCTCATTCACTTTGGGACGTTTAACCCCACAAACAAACCGATCATCAGGCGCATTCATTGTTGGATTGAGTTTTATGGCACTTCAGGCAAGTACGTCAGCGGAGCAAGCACTGCTGCACTGTGATTTCATCTATCGATGTCCTCTGGAGTGCGCGACTCGATTGTCCCGGCATCTACGGTGTACCTGACAGCTTGACAACTGAGGCAGCCTTCACTCTTAAAAAAAAAGTCCTTTGACTCTTTTGTAGGTATTCACTTGCACCATATATAGCGTTCTTTAATCGCACACGTGTACTCTCTTTCGATAATATTATGCTCTCTTCGGAGGTCGTGGCACGCCCTTCTCTCAGAAAGAGATTTAACGTCTCTCTTTAAACAGAGCTAAAGTATATGTGGCAGTTCAGGACTCACAAGGAAAAGAGCGAAATGACTCTTTTTTTTCCCTAAGTGTTTAAGAGACCTACGTCCTGTAGCGCACAGCAAGCCCCAGAACAGTGCTCTGTAATTATTACAGGTAGTATTTGTTCTGTGTGTAAGTTCACATAAATATCTTTATATCATACGAGAATTACGAAACATGGGGCTTATTGTAAAATTACATCGCAAGCAGGCGCAGCGGTAATCAGCTAATTCAGTAAGAACAGTTCCGACAGGAAGCATTTGCACTGACAGAAAGTCGTCTTGTTGGATGATCTGATCTAGGGTGTGGAACCTGATAGAGATAAGACAGCTGGAAATGAACCGAATATATTAGTTTCATATTCGTACGACCAACAGATATTTGGCAATTCACATCCTGCGCGCCAATATATGAAGCAAGGAAGGAAGGAAGGAAGGAAGGAAGGAAGGAAGGAAGGAAGGAAGAAACAAGCGGGAAGACCAGCGGGAAGGTAGTCAGTTCTTAGACCGGCTGGCCACCCTGTGCTGGGGGTAGGGGTAAGGGGATAAAAGATGATAGAATAGAGATGTCATAAAGAAAAGGAGAGCAAGAAAAGGAAAAACAATGACATGGAAAAAAAGGAAATGAGAATATGACACTGCCTAGAGCCTGTCTCTAAGACTAGTTGTCCGCAAGAAGCGCAATAATGCTTTTAAAGCCTTCTGTGCTGACGACGGACTCGGACAAGGTCGCAATACCCTTTGTTCCGACAAAGGGCGATTGTCAAGTTTATCTAGCGTATTCGGAAGTTCTTGTCTTGGCGCACTGAAACGGGGACGCTCACACAGAAGGTGGGCGATCGTTTCTTCGCAGCTGCAGTAATTGCATGTAGAGTTGTTGGCCATTCCAATTAGACAGGAGTAGGCATTCTTGAAGGCTACGCCAAGCCACAGGCGGCACAGAAGCGTCTTCTCAGCTCGCGATATTCTTGACGGAAGACGGAGCTGGAGGTTAGGATCCAAGCTGTGTAGACGAGCGTTGGTGAATTCCGTCGAGTTCCACTGGGCAATTGTCAGTTCACGTGCCGGCGAACGAAGTCTTATAGCTGCGTCGGTTCTGGAGAACGGTATATCTGCATAGTGGCCCCTGTCATGTGCAGATCTTCTATTATGTCGATAAGGAAACAGAACTGCTCGAGAAGTGCCACATAAACAAAAGTGTTCCTTATCATGTCATATCTAACTGAAAATTAAACAAATGTAAAAGAAAATAAAAATTTTTTTTATGAGCAACAACAATGGAAGGTAGAATAAGAAACTGCACCTTTTCATAATGTGTGAATATGAAATCTCACGAGCATAACATGTCACAAACAAAAACGCTAATAGAACTTTCGTCAAGAACTTCACCATCGAAACCGAAACACACACTCGCAACATAATAGCGCCATTCTGTTCTATGCGTAGTATCTTTATTTTACTTCATGACCTATTCACACAGAGATGGTGCAGTCGGTGATAAAATACTAGGCGGCGATGTAAAAATAACGTTGAGTTACCACCCAAAGAGACCAATTCATAGCAATTTAGGCCTGTCGTACATGCGTGCTACGGGCAAGCGTAACTCCTATTCTGCTAAACAACAATTGTTCTTCATCTACGCGCCCAAAAAATGCAGAGGTGAGGATGAGACCAGATTCGACTTTGGCTCTTGTGCGGGAGGACGAAGGCAGCTTTGAAGTCTAGTTGTGCTGTTTATACTATGGTACTGCGCTACGCTCCCGGCAGTGGACAATCTAGTTTTACGTTAAGATTGGCAAAGTATGGCATATGCTACCGTGAGAAAAATTCCAAGCCAAACTGCAAGATTGGTCAGGCTGCGCTAGGTTCTTTTAAACAAAACAGATGGTCTTTCTTTTCAACGTCGTGCGGTAATAGGCTTTAAAACACCCACAAAAGTTTGCTGTTTCTGTTCATACAATCACAGTTAGGGCAAAGCTTGCTTGTTGTGTCAATCAATTACTTCTGATAAAATTACGTCATGACACTGCTCTTACAAATCATGAATATATTCGCAGGGACTACTGCCAGTGTAGCAGCGAAAAATCATAGCATATCCACGGAGTGAATGATGATGAGTGGGCGAAGCTGCGGAGGTTCATCGGTAAACCGTGAATCTTCCGTGAATTCTGCCCAGTACATCATCACCGACGTGAGATCGGGCGCGTTTATACTAAAGGCTCGATGAGAGTTCGATGACCGTAGGAGAGGAGAAAGAGGGGGAAGCGTAGGAGAGGAGAGGGCGATACATATCACGTACTGTCGCAGCGCATTGCCTTTAGGGAGCCTTCATGTGTGCACGCCCCCTCCGTTTTTAAGACTGGTTACACACTACTACGACGGGGACGAACGGGTGCCGCTATAAGGAGCTTCGCCCCTAAAAACGACATAATTCAGCGGAGCCGAGTGGGCATGTCTGCTTAAAATCAAGACATGACATAGCTTCGTACGCGCATGTGCGTTGTTTGCCAGAGCGTTAGAAGACGGCATGCATAATACAAGAAGATATCTAGTTAGGGCGAACATCTCGCAGCCAACAGCGCATTCAGACAGCAATGCCGTATATACCGTATCCACCTTATATTTCGCTCACCTCACCCTTCTTTACTGGTTCTCCTGCCCTTTCTTACTTCGTTGTATTGATACTCATCCCCAAGCCAAGCCGGGTTCAAAGTATGATGAACAATGTACTGGTTCAACGCTAAAACTTTGTACTTCACGTTTGCTGACACAAGAAGCGTCAAACAAAAGTTACCATTCGTAATACGCCGTCGAAGAACCTCTACGAAAATAGCTTGAGCGGTTTCACAAGAGCAGACGATGATGTGCAAGTTCCGCTGCTTGTTCTATAACTTCAGTCTTACACTTCAGTTCACCGTCCCGACAAACTTCTCTTCCAGTCCACACTTGAAGCAAGGAACAAACTACTGGGGACGCAAATAACAGCGCGCATCAGCTGAAACAAACACTGGAAGGCCAAAGCGCGGAACAACGGACGTGATGCGGGCGCTGAACGGATATGTGGCGCGGAGCACTCTGTGGACGAGTTCCAGTCGCTAAAATGGACGGTGAGTGTTTCACCCATAGAAGCTTCCTGTCTACCCCCCTCCCCCCCCTTTCTTTGTCCCTTTGCAGCGTCTCGAAAGTTAGCTTCTCGATTTTTTAACATTTGGTTTGCATTGCTAAAGAAGTTCTGGCTAAACATTATTTTTTTCTTTTCGGTGCAATGTGTACTTTGTTTTTGATATTAGAATTAGCTTCTATAGAAACAAGTAAAGCAAGTGCTCGTGGGCAGTTGCTCGTTGAGAAAGTAGCGGATAAAGTGCATTTGAAAAATAAAGCAACAAGGATTTCATGCTCAACTAAGAAAGAAAAACTGGCGAAGCTTGCACTAAGCCGCGCAAGGCTTGAAACAGTGAAACTAGACGATTGTGAAGACTAATCTGGTTGCTTCTAGGCTGTTTCTAGGCCTTAGCTAGGTGATGCTGGGTTGTTTTACATTGATTCTCAGAAAAGAGAGGTTCGAGTTAAACCACATACAGTCACAGACACGACACAGATGTGCAAATTGCAGAGACAGAACCTTGCGCTTAAACCGAGCGTTCACACCTCTCATAGATCCACGGGCACGTCGTCGTTGGCGTAGGCCTTCCATCGCTTCGCAGTCTTCTTGCAGCCGCCGTTGCCTTTCCCGTTCCCTAGTATTCTCTGGTTGTGCCTACTCGGGGTCTTCGGTTCACCGTCGTCGCTTCATAGCACTTGTTAAGCTAGCTGTTGCCTTGTTCCTTTTTAGTGGACCAGTGATGAGTAGTGTGATTTACCCAATTTCTGTGGCACATACCCGTTTACGATGATGATAGTTTTTTGGTTTGCCAGGCAAGGAACGATTTGCCGTAGAATTTCGCTGTTAAAAAGCTCCTCGCTCTAGGAGACAAAAAGAAGTGCGTTCAAAGGAAAAAGCGAAGAAAACAATTATTGTTTTCCGTCCACCGAATCTCACCACGATTGAGTTCCTGATAGTGGACAGCAATAAAAGCCATAAATAAAACTAAATTGAATTATTATTATTCGTCCTCATGCACTCACTGCGTTTGTAACCATGCAAACTTAGTCTGCAGTTAATTATTTAGAAATAAGGCACACTATTACAACTACTAAGAAAAGAGTCAAAGTAACTCAGCAGTGTTATTCCAATGACCAGCTTCCTACCGCAATATTACTGGAAATTTTACAGCGGACAAGACATTATTATCATTGTTGGGGTTTTACGACCCAAAACCACGATATGGTTATGGGATACACCGTAGTGGAGAGCTCCGAAAATGTTGACCACCTGGCAGGCCCGGTTCTTTAACGTGGACCTAAATCTGAGCACTCTAGCATTTTGTCCTCAACGAAATGCGACCACCAGGGCCGGGATTTGATCCGCCGACCTTCGGGTCAGCAGTCGAGAACAGCGTACTAGAGCACTGCACCGACTCGGGCCTACCCGAAACCCTGACCGGCCCGGCCCGTGGGCCGGGACGGCCCGGATAAAGGAGTTTATATAGCGGTCAAGGGCCGTACTCGGCTCTGAAGCTCCGGGTTTAGGGTCGGGCCCGGGTTACAGGAGGCGGGCTCTGGTCGGGCTGGGCTTGGGCTTTGCTCAGTTCTTAAACGAATGTAAAGTGAAATAATGAATCGGCTTAGACTGATAATGTGTACTCTGAGTACTCGAATGTCCTTAATTTCACAATCACAAGTTTAATAATTGAGGGGAAAATCAAGGTCAAATTTCCATTTTTAAAGTTCGCACCCATATATCTCCGCGCGTGAAGTCACGGATTTCAAACTGTATTTGTCGTATTTTGCGGACATTGGCAAAATTTCCTGAAACTTAGTATACTAAGTCTATGACCCCCTCAGAGGTCAATGTACCTCATTTTTATCGATTAAAAAACACGTAGGGCCCAGTAGACGCCATCAAAAACTATGACGTCACGGCGTTTGCTGCTCGAATTTCATGGTGGCGTCACCACCCACGTTTTAATTTCGTGCGTTTTCTCGCTTACTAAGAGTGTTGTCGCGGCGAGCGTGGTAATTTTGATATTGTAAAAGAGTTATTTACTGATAATAGAAAAATCGTTTTTCTCTTCAGCGTCCTTTTAAGTTCCTCCCACATACGTTGAGCATACACATATGTGCCATATTTTATTTCGCGAAAACCCGTTTTTATGTGGAGCAAGCCATTTGGAGATGTTTTATTAGGGACAAGCACTGAACTTCGTTTGCTTTTTGCACAGCGGGGCTACTTAACTTATCTGAAACAGGCGAGCTAGAAACAAATAGACCAGGCGCTTATATAATTACCATCTCGCTATTTTGTTCTTTGTTTGCATTCGTTATTATTTTACATCCCAAACGTTATTCTCTTATCGCTGTAATAAATGTAATACAATAAATTGATACCTATAACTTATCATCGCAAGAGTGATCACAGAGCTCCAAAGCGGGGAGACGTTCATGAAAGATCCAGCCCCCCACTAAAATGAAGAAACTGCGCGGAGAATCGTTACATGAAATACTATAATGACATTCTTTTTCCGTGGCACCTTCACGGCCCCCAGTGGTCATGCGTCGCGAGATGGACATGTACAGCCTGCTTTGTGTGCCCACATTTTTAAGTCTGAACTTCGTGTTGCTCCGCTATATGAGGGGTCTCAAACTCACCTCAGATAACGAGCGATATTCCCGAAAATTTACTCCCGCAAGGGCCAGGACAGTAACGAAGGGAACGGGGTATAGATTATGCTGCCATTTGAAAGCCGACCGGTCGCATATCTCAAATATGGGTTAATTCTAAAGGGGCTTTGGCGGCAGGATTCTAACAACATATCGATACCTATCTCCAAAATAACTAAAACCTGGAGGCCGATTCTGAAATACAGAGTTTTGTTTGATGCTTATATGTCAGCACATGACCGCAGGGTGTACCTCACGAAAAAAAATGCTTTAGACCTGTTAAGCCTGTGTATCTCAAGAACGTACTTATAAAGAAAATAAAAAAAAATGGGACGAAGAAAAACATTTGCGGGCCGCGGGTCGCTAGCGAAAGGTCCGCGGGCCGCATGCAGCTCGCGGGCCGCCTGCTTGGAACCCCTGCGCTATGTAGTGCGAGAGCTACATGATACTGCTGCAACAGCATTGTAATGTGCAGGAATAGCATAGGCCCGTTAAACAAGGCATGGGGCAAGGTACATTCACTTGACGAAATATCTGGCTTGAAGAACGACAATTACGAATTCCCTTTCCTCGAACCATATTTGCTTCCCTTTTCCTCGAAATTCCTTTGCTCGAATTCTCTTCGAACTGCTTTCCTCGAACAATATACGTCCTATGAGTAAGCGTCGAGAAGCTAAATCGCGCCTTTATTACCAAACTGTAACGAACCCCATAAATAGATCGAAATCACTTAGTCCACCTGCGGTCGGTCATAATGGCCCCTTATACCCGCACAACATCGTTAGGAAGGCATACACGATTAGAGAGTGGGAAAAAAAAGAATGGTGCAAACCGTGCATACCCTGCAATGCTGAAACCCGCAAGTAGAAGCCCTCGAAGAAGAGTTTTATAAGTGATGTTGAAGAGCGGCACGACTTTCGGGAGCGAGAGACGTAAAGGGACGAGCTGGACAGCTATGTTCATTCTGCAGAGGTCAACAAAAATATCCTAAATTTTGCTCCAGTGGCGTAAGTCAAGAACAACGACTGCCGACGCCTTCACATTCCGCAAGGTAGATGTTTTGCGCCTCTGCAGATAGCGCAAGCAGTGCAAGAAATTTTAGTGCGGTAGGATTTGTGATGCGACAGCGCATGTCGTGCTTAAAGGCAGAATCTCTTGATAACTTAACTTTTCGCACAATAACATATGAATAAATAAACTGTAAACTATGCCACAAAAAACTTCGACTGTATACATTACCAGTGGTGTGGCATATCAAAAGAACGCTATGAGAAATAATTTTTTTCTTCTTTCATTTTCGGCTGCTCATACGTATTTCTTAAATTACACGTGGTGCACGGGTGCGTTATAATTTTCATCTATGTTAGTGTATTTACAACAGGGGTCACAAATTTGGTTTTTTTTTTCCTCTGTTTCTCCGGCTTTGGTAAAGAGCTACTATGCTGAACACAGGGTGCTACATATCCAGACGGGTGCACGACTGGCTTTGCTTTTAGACCATGCTTTAAATTCCAATAGACAGCGCAATCAAAACAAAGTAAAGAGAGCGTCCTGTTCTCTGTCTCCTCTGCTTTTATTGCGCTCCCTATCGAAACAAAACTCATGCTGCAAATCACTTTCCTTGCTAAATATCTGCTGCTAAATGCCCTTCATCATCCTCAATGTATGTGCAGAAAATACAGTATATATACCACTTCCGAAAAAAACATTCATCGTACCCAGTATGTCTGGAACTGTTACCACAGTGAGGCCCTTTTGTACAAGAAATTACCGTAGATCAAAGCATACTGGCTAGCGCAGCATGCTCCAACAAAGCGTCTTGCTGTCGATTCCATGTTCGGGCAACACCACCTACATTACCGGCTAGGGGCCCTGTCGGGCCCGATCTGCGGGCGGGCCGGGCCGCGCCGTGCCGGGTAGGTGAAATTTTTTCTCGGGTTCGGGCCGGGTTTTGAGTCTCGCCTTGAGTCACCGAGCCGGGTTCGGGCGGATTAACTTGAATGAGTTCCTGGCCCGGGCCGAGAGTCATTTCCGAGAGTCATCGTCCGAAAGTCATTTACCTGCAGTCAGGAAAGCCACGGTGGGGTACGCAACGACGGCAATCTATCCTAAGTGCAGATGGCCAGACCACTCGAACTTGTGTTGCAGACGGCGGGCCAGTTATTGCTGGTTTGTTGACGTTTCAATTTTTAAAGACGATAGTCTATCCTGGGGAACCTAAACGCAGAAATTTTGGTCTGTCTTTCTGTTTGTCGGCACGTCACTCGATTCAGCCACCAGGCCAAGGTTGAACCACTTGCTTACCGGCCACCCATCTTGAACTGGTACGGCTGTTCCTACTTGTGAACGTTGTCGATCAAAAAGTAAATATTACGCATATCTGAGGCGCAACATCATTAGGTAAGTATTAGGCGGTGTGTTCCTTTAATAGAAAATACATAGATACGCAATTTTAAAGACCATAGTTTCTTAAGCTGCGCTCAAAATGTGACTGCGCTGAAACTTGTCTTCCTCCGTGCCCTCTGCACAAGGTCATGTTGTGTTTCGGTTTCGGTTCAGTATTGCATTGTACGAATGACAGGGGGCGTCGCTCTGGCATTCCTGTTTTACCCAGGCGACGTGTAAATAAGAGAGTTTGTGGAGAGTACTCGTTGAGTGCGGACGTTTCATCTTCGGCGCATCGCGCCAAACCGTGTGTTCGGGCTGGCCGGCGTCCCCGCCGGTCGCGTTGGTCACCGCCAGTCTTCACCTGCCGCTGCGCCGGGACTACCAGCCCGCAACACAGCACTCATGTTTCCCGACGTATTGCCAGATGGCGTCCATATCTCACGCAGCGCCTCTTCTATCGTCTTTAGACGACATTTGCGGCGAAGCACGCAGATACGCGGCCAATTTTTTTTTTGCTTTTCTACTGAGAGATACAAGATCTCCAATTGGTGGTGTCTCTTTCAGAGGAACTTTTAAGGCGCTTTGCTCGAAACCATTTCCGCAAGCCCGTACTCTTCGAACTAGGCAGTGCGTGTCGATGGCTCTGCGCGTCGATTAAGTAGCCAAAGCATTGGTAATTTGCCCGAAGTCGAGATGCTTCTGCGACGCCTTGTAGACTTGGTGTGCACCTTTGAAGCCATCAGGCGATGTGTCCACACATCTGGACGCAACTTGCTTTCACCTGCTACTAGTGGACAAAAAATGCAAGATGCAATGCACATAGGATGAATTGAATTTCCTGCATAGTCAATGGGTCTTCACTTAACCTCAATGTGTTGCGTACGACTACAGTAGGTTACTTAGGTGAAAGTACTACAATGTTCGTCGAGTCGCTCGACGTGCCGCGCTCAAGGAGCAATGACAAAAGTATAAGTTTTGTTTGCTCGAAATCAACAGAAGCAGAAACAAATTACACAGGCATTTTGAGCCTTAGATAGCATTTTTATGCAAAATTAGAGATGACCGACTGAAGGATAAATGGACATTTAGTTACAAGCTAACTACGATTAATTACTGAAATTTGTATGAAACATCACATTACCTCCTTTCTTTCGTGGATTACAATATCGAGTGCTTTGGAATAATGTTGTTAAATTTACCACAATTGCAGGCAGTCCTTCACAATTAGTACCTGAATGATATTAGGTGTGCACATGACTAGTTGTTTCTATTTGCACTCCATTATTCCTGTCCAGAAAATACAAAATACAGAGTAGCATACAGTGAGGGCGTCGGGTAAACCTTCCTGCTTTTTTGTTTCTGTTATGTTTATCTATTTCCATTTGAACCTGGGTATTCAGGCAGAAAAGTGTGCAGTAAGAGAGGTGCCATAAGGTGGCCTGCTCGAAAGCGCCGATTGAGTGCTGTTCGCTGAAGTGACACACGATACATAACTTTCTTCTATTTCCGATCAATGTCTTATAAAATGGCACTTATTCAAAATCTCGCTAGCATCGTGTAGCTAGGTGAGAACGTGACAGCTGGCGTGAAATTAGAGGGTGTTGGAGCAGTCCACAATCTGGATTAAAACTAGTGAGAACCTGTGCGATGTTCAAGTAAGGTTAAGAACCAACGAACTTGTTGTAACAGAAAGCGCTGAATGAGAAGAACAGAAAGAAAAAAGGCTGGACACAAGCACGCCGCGGTCACTGCTGTTAAGTGCGTCAGCGTCACTGCTGTTAAGTGCGTGTTTTCAAAAGCTCCCTTCCTGCGGCTGACTTACAGTTTTAGCCTATCTTGACGAGACATGTGGAAACGTACAAAGCGTTTGTGTCTGCACCCTCTTGGAGCTCCATGGCCACTGCAGACTTTGCACCGTTAAACCTGACCAATAATAGTGAATGCTTTAGTGTCTACGCGACTATGAGAAGTGAGTGTAGCTCAATTTGAAACGGCAGATGAGTTATTGTCGTTGAGTTTCGACACTGCCGCACAAGCCACGCATAGTGGCGTGCGCCTAACTTAGTCAATGCACTTTGGCGTGCTGTTTGGGTGACCAAATCACATGCGTCGAGGACGGTCGTAAATTAGCGCTAGCAATTCCCTTTCTATGTCAAATTATTCTCAACAAATATGCTTAGTAATTAAGACTAAACCTTTGTCATCCCAACTATGTCTCTGAGAAAAATGAGGAAAACCACATAAATTTGAAAGGTTTTTCGAACCCCGCATTATGTCTATTGGTTCATATGTTTATTCCTTCATCTTTGTATGCTAATCATAACGCAATTCTACTGCTATACGTAGGCATAAATAGAGAAATGGCATGAATGTTCATGAATAGACATGCTTATAAAACTGTGGCAGCTCGCGAAATTCTTACTTTAGAATAAGTAATGCGTGGATAAGAGTATGCACTATTCTATGTGTGTCATGAGTGATTGCCGGGAGGTGCACTATATTTAGGCGATCGGTTTTTCTGTAAACAACGACACGTAGCCAGGATACATGGCTTGTAGGCATTGCGCGCTTCTCTCGAAGTCACTTGTAAAAATGCTGTAACTGATAAAAACGTCGAATGCGTATAATTTATGGCTGCCTTATCATTGAATTACGCTGATGAGCAGCTTGCACGCAAAAGTGGCGAAAACAAAAAGGGGACTGGGAAGTCAAGAAGCGGCAAATCTCAAATTAATGTTTCAGCCGAGGCGCTAACGAACCCCATTTTGTATTAGCGTCGACTCAAGCCTCCAGTTAGCGCAGTAAACGACGCGGAAGGGGGGAGGCCACCATGTGGGGGGGACTGTCGAGATAGTGTGGGACCACGGACCGTAGGAACCAGCGATAGATTGATGGGCGGGGAGGAGCACGCGTCTGGCACCTCGGTCTGCTTTAGCCATCACACGCCCATTCGTACACGCAGCCTTGAAATGCACATATATGCACACGCGCTAGGCGGCTGGTGCTTCTAAATAAGGGCGGAAAGGTAGGAGAGAGGAAACATGACCAACATCCACGTGTGCCACTCGCACAGGGCGCCTGATGGCGAGCGAATCGTACTTGCCCTCCATTAATCAGCCGTACGTGACGTGTCGACTTAAATCTCCATGAATACGGAAACGCTGGCTGACTCCACGTGGCTGTCTTCACGCGCAGAGTGGCAATTAATTAGCAAACGCGGCTCGAGGCTCGGGAAGCTGGGAGGACTGCTTATACATCACGCTGCCGGAAGTAGAGAAATCCGTGAAATATGGCAACACCAGATGGTTGAGGTCCCATCTGCAGAGTAAAGCAGAGCGAGTGTGGGAGCCGGAGGCGGAAATTTTGGACAATGCGTGCATAAAGTGTAACAAATGTTATTGCATTGGACTGGTCAAGTTATACATCGATCGTTCTTGGCCTTAAAGCAGAAACCATAGCTTCGCGACATGCATACGTCGCAATTCATTTAGAGCACATGTTTAGAAAATAAATATTGAAGGCCTAGTGCAGGCATGCTCGAGCCAATATTTATTCACTAGAAGAACTACCGCACAAAATGCACCGGCAAATGTTGCATTAACGTCACCGCCATAATTTTTAACCTATACAAGGTATAATCAAAACAGAGCCTATGCCACGATCAGGCAACTAAAGTCATCCAGCCTTCGCACCGCTCGCAGATAACATCCACAGTAGGGTGCGTGGCTCGTCTATGCGTCTTAACTACGCAGTGAGCGAGTGGAGCTGTCGCAGCCGTACTAAAGGAACAAATTCTTGCTAAACTGTTATTTACTTCCCCGGCTCCTTTCGCCTTGCACATGCTTGACCTCCGGCAGCACGTACGAAGCGAGAAGACTTCCAGCGTCCAACTGTGTATCCGCCTCTGCTTAAGCTCGCTCGTTTTCTATTGCAATCTGGTCGGGTTAAAACACGCATTAATATGTTACCGTGCGAGAACATAATACAGAAAAGCTCAAATACAGTGGCGAGGACTCTGAAAATTCACCTGGAGTGTGTATTTACTGCTGTAATAAAGACATAGCGTGGTTGGTTCCCGACGTATTCTGTAGCTTTTTTTTTCTTCTGCGTTAGTCATCTGCGAAGCATCTTTCGTCAGCGAAGATAACAAACGCAAACCAAAGGTGTTGCGACGTCGTAGACCGAGCCAAAGGCATTCGATGAAACAAAAGTAGGAAAAGCATGACCAGGGGACACTATATCAACAATGGGCAAAGGATATATAGGGCTATGGCAGCATCGAATAACTTGTACCGGCTCCTGTTCTCTCTTTGCAGGCCTGCGTGATAGAGCGACATCGAAGGTGCGGTTCGGTGCGACAGCTGCGCGAGCACTCATTCCTGCACTGTACGAACAGAGGAGCAATGGGGAAAAACGAGTGCTGTGTCGCCAGGGCGTCCGTATTTCTGCCGCTTGCGCAAACAATCACAGGCGGCAGCTCCCATCATCGTAGCTTCCTCTCGCCTCCGTCTTAAGAGGTAGGACCTTCCAATCATGCTGCTCCATCGTGTAGAGTTCATGTACTCCTACTGACGCTAAGAACAATAAAATGAAAGAAAGAATATGAGAAAAAGAAAAGGAAACCCACAAAATACAAAACTTCGGTGTAACTGAATCTTCAAAAGAGGTTTGCGTTCAATGTGTGTTCACTGAGAGGACATATCTCGCTTGATGCCGGTGGCTTGATATATTGAGGTGCCATGGCGCGCCTCAGCACGGTGCTGGCTCTTCGTACTGGATGCATTACCGAAAGCGTTCGTTAGATTGTAGCGTGCGAAACAGATCAAGGCGTCAAAATAAATGACATTTGAGATTTAAATTTCGTCCAAGGCCAAACACTTTTTGTAGTACTTTCCTCAGGGTTGTGTCAACTAAGACGCGCCAATATTTGGTAATAATATAACACGTACGCACCTGCATCACAAGAGATTTGACGGCTTAAAAAGTGGAACGTCTTCGTAGCGTGCTCTATATAGTTGGTAGGAATTTATTAGAAGAGGAAATATTTGTGTCCTCTACTAACCACAAAGGTATGTATGTATGTATGTATGTATGTATGTATGTATGTATGTATGTATGTATGTATGTATGTATGTATGTATGTATGTATGTATGTATGTATGTATGTATGTATGTATGTATGTATGTATGTATGTATGTATGTATGTATGTATGTATGTATGTATGTATGTCTCACACACCGCACCACATGCCGCCAATATGGCATGAAGAAAGGCAACCTAATGCGACCTGTGCAGGCTTTCGTTGTTAGCCGATTAACATACTTAGATCATATACCTGAATCTTAAAGATGCGGAAAAAGCCGAAAATTGATGCAGCATTACACGAGCATATAAACAAGGCTTAGGACTACCCATACAAACAGCCAATGACAAGCTCTTAACACGAGGGGTCCGTAATACACTTGAAGAGGCTCAAAAGGTAGTGCAGTGCGAAAGACAAGCGGAAAGCCCCATGGCAACGCAAGCACTCAGTAACCTCGGCAAAAACTACGCAATGCAACACGGAGTTAAGACAAGCATACCACATGAAACGCGTCAACATCTACCGACGAACATGCACCCAGTGTATATTAACGAAAGCAGAACACAACGCCCAAGGCCAATTAAAACGAGATTCATACACTCAACGGACACTGTGTATGTTGACGCAGTGGATTACACGCACTCGTGCGCCCTGACCATTGCGGACCTCAGTGACGATAGGGGCCGAAGGGCTGCCGGCTCGATTACTACCGGCCGCATGTAAACATCCAAAGGATCGGCAACCCATGGCAATAGCTCCAAGACAAGAGGAAAAAGAAAACCGCAGTTCCGCCACAAGGGCGAAGCAATTAATGCGATAGGAAGAAAAGCGGCCCGTGATGGACACACTGCTACGCTGCAAAAACATCTGCCCCTCGGCAGCAACTACCGCGCGAGCAGATAGCAGAAGGGCAAGGTTCTCCCTGCGCAAATATTAGAAGCGAGCGAGCTGGCCGACGACTTTAAATGCACCCGTTGCGCTCCTCACGCCATCTCGCTGGTAATGAAGAAACGCTTATAAGCGCCTGCCGTCTCTGAGTCCTGCCAGTGGTAAAGGGTGTGTATATAGCGCTCGTCGTTAGCTACCTGAATGATCTGCACTTTGTGGCGTAGTAGTTAGCGCCACGCCCTGCGGAGAGAGGTCGCTGGTTCCATTCCGCGCTTCGGAAGCATTTTTCTGAATTATTTTTCCTTGGGACTTTTATATATATATATATATATATATATATATATATATATATATATATATATATATATATATATATATATATATATATATATATATATATATATATATATATATGCGGTGCATTACCGCGGCGGCAAACACCAGCCGAGAATGCCCATATAACTGCTATCGCAATAATACATTCAGTGACTTCATGGCAGCAGATAGAAACATTGCCAGAGGGTGATTCTTGCCGGACGAAAGAAAAATCTAAATTATTTGGGCGCTTGCGTTCTGCTCTCCCCGGCAACGAGGGGGCTCACACTGCGGCTCGAGGGCTCACACGTCGAGTGGAAAAGGAGCCCCCAGTTGGGTAGAGAGTAGACCGTGTGTTTATAGAAATGACAAACCATTACAGATAGGAAAGGGACCGGTATCTTTCCGCGCACCACACACTTAACAAGCAGCTAGCGGCGGCCTGGCGCCCCCGTCAAACAAACACGCACCCGAATGCAGGGGCCCACAGCCACTATTACCGGGGTCAATACTGCGACATGCATAAATAGTGCAAGCACAGCTGACCTACTAACAGAATGCGCGTGGCATTGCATGTATTACAGGAAACGAAAGCTATCGCGGTAGCTGCTTCTCACTATTATAATACCCGTGGAAGTTCATGATTTACGGAACACAAAAGGTAACAGTGTGGTTGCTTCTCCTCAATAATAGCGCAAAAGTGGCGGTGCACGCTTTGCAGGAGAGAATGGGAAATAAGGTAGTTGCCTTCCCCTCACTAACAGAATACGCCAGAACTGTCGTATCGGAAAAAATTCGGCAGATCCCACGTACGGTGGGAGTCGATGTCATGCGAAGCATGCGGCGGGTAGGTGACTGTGGCGTAACTTTTAAAGAGGATAGTTTTTCTTGGGGAACTTAAACGCAGAAATTTTGGTCTGTCTTTCTATCTGTCTTTCTGTTTGTCGGCACGTCACTCGATTCAGCCACCCGGCCAAAGTTGAACCACTTGCCCAAGGGCCAGCCATCTTGAACGGCTGACTAGGTTCATACTTGTGTACATTGTTGATCAAAAAGCAAACATTACGCATATCTGAGGCGCAACATCACTAGGTAAATATTAGGTGGCGTGTTCCTTTAATAGAAAATACATAGATACGCAATTCTAGAGACCCTAGTTCCTTAAGCTGCGCTGAATCTTGCCTTCCTCCGTCCCCTCTGCACGAGCTCATTGTTGTGTTTCGGTTTCGGTTCAGTATTGCACTGTACAAATGCCATGGGGCGCCGCTCTGGCATTCCTGTTTTACCCAGGCGACGTGTAAATAAAAGTGTGTGGAGAGTACTCGTTGAGTGCGGACGTTTCTTCTGCTTCGGCGCTTCGCGCCAAACCGCGTGTTCGGGCTGGCTGGCGTCCCCGTCGGTCGCGTTGGTCACCGCCGGTCTTCGCCTGCTGCTGCGCCGGGACTACTAGCCCGCACAGCACTCATGTTTCCCGACGTATTGCCAGATGGCGTCCATATCTCACGCAGCGCCTCTTCTATCGCCTTTAGACGACATTTGCAGCGAAGCACGCAGATACGTGGCCAATTTTTTTTTACTGAGCGACACGTTACAAAATGACGCTGAAGATTTGTATAAATTTTATACGCACACATATATATGTTGAAGAGCCGCATGTTTGTTATATAACCAGTTGTTTACGGTTGGGTAGCGTTTGCAATGGCAACGTGGGTATTACCAACACCAGAAGCGGTAAGCTGATATGTAGTGCTTGTATACGTGTCCCGAGAACGCACGCACGTTTCGCGAACCCGTGTGCATGTGTGGAAGAAGTCCTTGACAGTTCTTGAACAAGGGAATCGTCACCGTGATCACTGAGCACCAGCAGCTGGTCATGACTTGTTACAGGATCCGGTCGTGATCGTGGCAACGAGGGGTCCATGGGTAGTCAGGTATGTGGTATAGTAGAGCTGTTGAAATTCGTGGATGCCTCGGTCATTTCGTCGACAAAGTGTCTGTCGACAGAGCCGGCGACATGTCGGAACCTGAAGCCACCCTTCGCGTTGGTGAGGTATAGGCCGTCGAGGCTGGTAGGCCTGGATAGTACTACGTAGACCAACATCAGTGGATGGTGTTTGTCGTATTGGTAGACTACCTGGAAGTACGTGGCCTACGTAGCCTAGTCTACAAAGCGGCTATCAATCAATCTGGCATCGTCCTCGGTCAGCATGAGGCCATCGCCCAGCCTCGTAAGAAATGAAGAGGACACTGCGTTGTTCTGGTGGACAAAGTGCACTTTACGATGCGGTGATGTGGATCTCATATGTAACGTTCGTTAATGTACAGTGAAACCTCGGTGATACGAATCTCATGGGCCACCAAAAATATTCGTATAATCCGAAATTCGTATCACCAGAAAGCATGGAAAATTAGATTGCGACAAAATAAAGCTGGCGTACATTTTCATTTATTGTTTTTCAGGGCCGCAGCAACGTCAGAAGGAACCCTGAATGATTGTCAGTGAAGTTTTTAGACGTCGGCAATCACACCAGCACTCGTAAATATACGGCCCGTACGCGCGTACTTAATTAGTGAACCAGGTGCGTTGTGACCCGCTACAGCAGTAGCCCCTCCCAAATTTTAGTATGTTTTTTTGCATGACAACGGAGTACTGCAGCGAAAGTAACGGAAGAAGTGCTTTTACGCGATGGATCAAGGCCACAAAATTACAGAACCACGGTCCTGTGTTACGATTTTGTTATCGCGGAGGTGTTGGGGATGTTTTTTGGAAGATTTGCGGCCGTGCCCGCACAAGTGCGACCTCGATGGTTGAGCATGTTGACGTTGTGTGGCCTGACTCCTTCGCCACAACCGCCCTCGCCTTCTTTCTGTCCCCGTCCACCTTTCATAGGATGTCTGCTGCACGAGGCAGCCACGTGTAAACACAGTACGACAGCAGCCCGCGTCGACGCGTTAGAAAAAAAAAGCATGGCGCAAATGTCATCTGTAATCGAAACGCGAAGGCACACGGAGGCACATAAGAGCCTCAGAGATTCACGCACACAATCTCAGAGGCTGTTACGCGTCTCTGAACGTTTATTCTGACCGTAAGAAAAGTGTTTTTCTTACACCTTGATTCTGACGATTTGGCGTTGCGGCGCGCATACCCACGCTTGCGTTCCCGTGCTCGCACGCGCTTGGCGCCTCTTCCGCGACAACGCGGACAGCACCTCTTCGTACCTGGGCGGTAGCGTACGTTCGCATCAAACGTCGCTGGATGAAAATCGGTTTGCAACAACCGTACTCCATTACACTGCAAGTCAATGGGCCTTGGCCGGGACTAACAAAAATGCGTATCACCCCGAAATTCGTATGAGCTGTGATCGTATCACCGAGGTTTCACTGTATTCCTCCGGGGTCGAGCAATGCTTCAATATAGCTTGCTGAATCATAGGAATACAAAAGTAATGTTTATTAGACTGCTGTAAAAGCGGAGCCAACACTGGAATTACAGACGTTAATCTGATATGACGCCTGTATCGTAGGAGTACACGTCGTAGGAGTATCATGTAGTGTTTATTGCTTTCTTGTAAAATTAGGTAGCCAGCACCACAACCACAATTGACGTTGCACCGATATTACGCCTGCGTAGGCTGTTTTTCCAAACCAGTTTATAGACCGGGCGTGGCTCAGTGGTAGAATACCTGATTGCCACGCGGAATGCTTGGGTTCGATTCCTGCTGGGATCCCATTTTAATTCTTTCCATTCGTTGAGTCAACGCTGCCGATCTTGGTTTTCCTTAACGCTCTGGCATTTAAGTTACCCATGTCTGTTCTCGCCGTTACTTGGTAGATATGAACTGTCAATCACTTGTGGCGCATACCCGTACACCGCGGCCCGTGGTAAATGGGTATGTGCCACACGTGTCTAGTGGAAAGGGTTTGACGACGTACGCGACAGGTTTTTAACGTTATTCATGTCATGACCCGACAGTCATATTCGTCAAATCCTCTTACCCTCCCATGCAAATTTTGTCTACACCAAGTTCAGGAGGCGATCATGAGAGCACCCAGACGTAGGAGGCTAGATAGATAGATAGATACGTAGATAGAAACGCTCAAAGTGCCAGAGGTTCGCTAAGAAATGCTTCGCATTTAATGCAGAATATGTTGGTTGCATCTTTTCCTAGATATGTTGAAGCAGCGGGGGAATGTCTCTTTTGTTGAGCGTTCCAGCAGTGATGCCACCATCTGCTTTTTGAAACATCGTTGCGTACACCGAATGCCATCCCGAGATCAGCAGCTCTCATTCGGAGAACAAGCAAATCTCACGGGGTTCCAAATTCGGCAAGGAGCAGTTCGTACCACAGTCTTTCACATTTTCAAAGCAGATACGGAAAAATATTATCGTAGTGCAGCATAATGCGTCCTTACACTAGCCCATTTGGTTTGGTCTGGTTAGAGGGGTGTAACGCCTGAAAGTGACTCTGTCTATGAGAGATGCTCATCGTAATATAATCGACAGCGCAACGGGTTAATGAGAGATGCCATGCGGATGGCTCTGGATAATTTTAGCCGCAAGGAATTCTTTAACTTGCACTGAGATATTGCGCAGTACACAGGCGTATAGCGTTTCGCCTCCAGCGAGGTGCGGCTGTCACGTGAGTGATCTAACCCGCGTCCTTCGGGACAGCAACCGAGCACCGTAACCAGCCACCGCAGTTGCTTTGGCCTATATGGTTACACCCATTACATGTATTATCTTTCCACAGCTTTCTACATGCAGGTTCTGAAAACGCTGCGTGGTGGCGCTTTATCAGCACGCACGCATGCTTTCGTGCGCGCGTGTGCATGTAGATGTGTGTCTGTGTGTTTTTAGTGAGTGCTTGCGTAAGGATACACGAGGAGACCAGAGGAGCGACGAGAACGCTACAATAAATGGACGAGCTTCGACACCTGCTCCCGGAAACTGATAGGCTTTGCATACGTAGGCCTCAAATTACCCGCACCACTGGAACACCTTGTTTCCTTTTTCGTTGACCTGCAAGTTATTCCTACAAGAAGTGACAACAACAACAACAACAACAACAATAACGATGGTCAAGAGAAACCGATTATGAGTGTCCTTTGCACTTGTCATTGTATTGAAAAGCAATCGGCTATTTGTAGAAGTTAGTCAATGAACCGGCTGTAAACTTGTGCACGGCTTTATCGTGCACGTTTTATAACCCACATAAGCGAGGCGGCTGGAGTCCAACACTAAAGTTTCCTCATCCTCCTTTCATATACAAAAGCGCGGTCAGAACTGTCGCATAGGAAAGAAACAATATTACTTGCTTTATCTTTGAAAAGTCAAATTGCTACGCCTCTTCACGAGTGTTCCTCTGATGCGTGCTGTCCAGGATTTCGTTAGGCTGTATTACAAGGAATTACTTCAAACGACGGTGTTTTACATGAGTGGCTTAACCACCATGAAAAAGGTATGTAGGCTGTAGGAAAATAAGTGGCAATAATGTGAACTAAGCCAGCTAGAGAGAACATATTTGTGGCTTGTTGAAGTAGCACACCTTTGATAATAACATAGCGCTTAAAGGGGTCATGAACCACATTTTTAAGTAATGATCTAATGACCTCATTTATCGATTGCCGCAAAAATTTCTCGAATCCGTCAAGAATAAGCGGAGTTACGGGAGTTTGGCGCACGCTGTCAGCGCTTTTTCTCTTTTCTCGTGCCGACGAGCGCACTGGAAGCTACACAGGGAGGGATGGCACGGGGGAAGAAGGTACGTCTGCGCGCCTCATGAAACACGATCGCTCTCCCGCTGTGATTCGCATGCGCGAGTGTGGCTACCGTGTAAAGTTAGCAGACTGCGGAGTGCGGCGCCGGCAAGTGGCGGCACCCCGTGGCAAGAAGCGCATCTGATCCGAACGTCTCTCCCGATATATGTCGGCTATCGGCCAATGAGGATGCTATGTCTTTTGCGACGCGGAGAAGCAGATACGCGGCGTCAACTGGCAGACGCCCCGCCCACCGACGAGAGTGAGAACCGGCCTCTGTTTGAAAAGAGGGCGCCTGAGAAAATAGAAACTTCGCGCTCCGTTTGTCGCCTTTACGCGTCGCGCACGACTGTAATATTTGGCAGAGCAGTTCATAGCCGTGTCAGCTTTCCGCAGGATGTGTTTTTCCAACTAGCCCAAGGGGTGCTTCATGACCCCTTTAAATGTTGACAGACAGACAAAAGCGAAACAAGAAAAGAGAATGCGACGCTTCTGTCGACTGGTTTATTAAATAAAACGCACGCAGGGACAGAGAGAATTTCGAGCTATGTCGCCCGTGAGCAGTGACATTTGCTCTATTTGTGGAGGACACGTTTGGCGTGTTTGTCGGCAACTTCAGCAGGAATTTGTACAGTGGTAGGTAGGAGTGGTACTGTACAAGGTGCTTTTGTCTATGTGGTAGACGACAGGCGGAAAGGTGCCTCAACAAAAGACACCAGGACCACAACAACATAGGTGCAGGAAGGGCAGTAGAAGAATATCTGACTTCATTAGTCAAGATGTAAATGTGCCCCACATTTGAGTAATAAAAGCGTAGTTCCTAGCAGTAAAGACTGATTCGAATTAGTTGTTGCAGAAGCGCATATCATGCTCTCGGGAAAACATCATACATGAATACGTTCACGCTCAATCGAGCTCACAGAAGGGCAAATAGCTTTATTTGGCAGCTACATAATTTCGGAACATGCAGAAAGATGAGTAATCGGTTCCTATTGGAAGTACATGGAATCATACTAATAGATAAGTAGCCCGTGTCATGCAGCTTTCGAGTTGGTCTTTGCGCATTGGCGTTGCTGCTCACAATTTTACTGCCTGTATTTTTTAATAGTAGCATGCTTTATCACAGATTACTTTATAGAAGCGTCCCAGTTGCGCAGCTGTGGTTCATGTTTCAGTGTCTTCTAAAGCTTTGAAGCGGTGTATTCTAACTGGTCCTTTAAGCTGTTTTATGGCGCAAGAGCAAAAAAAATATATCCAAAGAGCACCACTGCATTATAAGCAGCAATATTCTCAACCTGTTTAGACTGTGCAGGCCGACGCCATATCTGAACACCTTAATGCCCTCGTGACCATTAACAGCACCTCTCCCCAGCAACGCTCAGACGACGTCCGACGTTGTGAAACGTTGCTTTTATTCGTACGTAAAAGAGTTGCATAAAATATGCGACACTGCCTTGCTAAATTCCTGCAGTTTCTATGCTACTTGTTTCGACACTTCTGGATGTGAAGAAACGTGAATAACCAAAAGGCAAGCAAACGCTTTTGGGACGGGCTGCAATCTTACGGCAACTCTTGCTGAGCTGCCGCTAGGTTTCTAAAGGTAGATTTCTTCTAAAGGTTTCTAAACCTAGTCATCATTACGCAACCTCCCCTGAGATTTTGCTCGAGACGGGTCACCCGATCTTTCTGTTCTTAAATAATTTGTTGCCCTTTCTCAGATAATGAAGGTCGTGTGCGCGGTTGTGCAAGCAACACAAGAACGGTAGTTACTCCTATGACGACAGCATCATGAACATAGTCTTGAATAGCGTGTCCATCTATGCGTTTGTTAATCCATATAAAGTGTTCATTGTATGCACGTGGAGCAACAGCCTCATATCACGTCTAGGCGTGGTCATTATGCGAGCACAACTGAGACAATCCAAGAACAGCTCATATAGTAAAAGGGTGCCCAAAACGAGAAAAAAAAATGGGGAGGGCCAAAGCGTGTAGGGAAGGGTGTTTCAGCTCCACTACCGAGAATTTTGTGGAGGGGCGAAGTTGCAGTGTGCGCCGCTGATTCCCACAGCAAAATCACTGCTAATGGGCAATGAATGACAAAAGAAAGATTAGACACAGAGACCCGCAGTCCGCTTTTAGTTAACGCGCATGCTGCGAATCTTTATTGTTCACCTACGCACAAGAGAAATTTCCCACCGGCACTACATTGCGGGTCAAGATCCAGTGCCTATATATACGGGGTGGCCGGTGAGCGGTTGTGCAGCGCGAGCAGTTGTTTTTTTTCATTCAAGAAACTCGCTATCAGACGCAGCCTGTGTCGGCGTTGTCTCTCGGGGGCGAGGGCGCGTTCTCGTCCTTTGCGAGCTGGTAGTTCAGCGCTCATCGCAGAAAGAGCGTTTCCGTTCGCTCTCTCTCGCCACACGGCCAGCGCTGAGGCAGTGGCGCCCTCTCTTGCACTCAAGCAAATGGACCGTCCCGACAGCAGACGACGATGCATGATGCACGCCGACGCGCCGATACCTTTAGGTGCTTCTCCCCTAAAAGTTATAATTAGGAGACAAGAATTAGCAACCAGAGGTTAACGTAAGACCGGCATTGCGGCACCAAAAGTAATTTGTGTTAAACAGCAGCCGCCACACCTATGCTGTTACGTCCTGTTTATCACGTTTTAGTTACTTCATTTTGCTTTTCTTGCTGTTTATTTCGGTCAGATATCAGGCATCACCCATGATGAAACCACTTCGGGAAAATGTGCAGCGCGGCACGGACGAAGGACAAGAAACGCAACAACACGAGCGCTGACTCTCAAATGAAACTTATTTCTTGCACAAACATAAAACAAAAATATTTAAACCACATGGTGATTGCAAGATAAACAAGAAAAGCGCTGGAACATGCCATTCAAAAATTCGATTTCTTTTTTGTGCAGTGCGATAGAGGTTTGGCTGATACAACGAGCGGCATCCACGTGCATATGATAAGCCTCGATTATCTCACAGCTTGTTTGATCTTTATTTTTGTACATCACGGCTGTTTCTTGAAACAAGGGTTCACATTTGCATCTGCTGCAGTGGGCGGCCAAATTAGAAGTCGTAGAATTTTTTACAGCACCAAAGTGTTCTCTGAGGCGAATATTCAAACATCGACCAGTTTGCCCGTAATACACGTTGCCACAAGAGAGCGGAATTACCCCAAAGGAACAAGAAACGAACTTACGCGTGTGCTTAACCTGACACGATGTGATTGGCTTGCGCTTAGGTTTGTTGGCCAGATGGCATAAGCTGGATAACCTGTTCTTCGCGGAAAATATGACTTGAACTTGATATTGCCACGCCCACTTCTTGTCTTGTTTTGATGTATTCGGGTTTGACCGGCAGGGACGGTTATCAACGCTCGACGCTGTCCGCGAAGCAGTGTTCGAGAAGCTTCGCGACTGTAGTAGATCGTTTTGTTAAGATTGCGCCCCGCACGCGAATGTTCCAGCTTTGTCTAGAGATAACGCCGCCACCAGACAAGACAAGACAAAACAAGACAAGATGTGGGCGTGGCAATATTTAGATGCTACCTTCTTTAAGCCGTGCGCCATCCGGTGTGCGTAAGGAATAAAGGCGATTTTTCCTTTCTTTTGTCTTAAGGCCTGGTCATGTTGAGGATTGCCTTTCTTAAGCTTTTTTAGGAGCCCTTCACAAACGGAAACAGCTGTGGCCTGTGGGAAACCCGCTTCTTTTAACCTGTCTAGCTGCCGAGGAAAGCCAAACTGCGCGACGTGGTGGCACGACTTTTTGAGGGCGGAACCCAGGCATGTCGCCGCTATGCCCCTTTTTACCAGTTTGGAATGAGCCGACGAAAAATTTAGTATGGGCTTACATGATCTAGGATTGTATTCCCAACACAAGTGCTGCGGAGTGAATTTTAACTTCGTCTAAAAACTGGATCTCATTGTTGGAAGGCAACTCGTAAGTGAATGCCAAACCCAGTCCACCTTCTTGAAAGGAAGAAACTATCTTGTTAACTTCTCCAGACCCATTGTTCGACCGCGTGATGATTAAGTAGTCATCCACAAACCTGAAGATTTTCACTATCCCTGCTGTCTTCCAAAATTCGGTCAACCTTGCCGAGAAAAATTTCACTCAGAACGGGTGCTACCTGAGACCCGATGCACACGCCCTGCCTCTGAATCATTACTTTTTCACCCCAAAGGATGAAAGTGGACTGCAAATAAAACGACAGGAGCTCAAGAAAGGACTCCACTGGTACACCACTTTCATTCCTGAAATTCAACTCATCATTTTCTGCGATACACTCTTTGACACTAGGCATCATCTGTTCTTGCGGAAGGGAGTACGTAATAAAGTTCTGTAACATCAACGCTTAAGGCTGTGCCACATCGAAGCTCTGCTCTACGTAAAAAATCCACAACATCATCTGAGTTCTTTACCCTAAAGGGATCTTCTATGCGAAGCCCTGTAAGGTGTTTTTGCAAATACCCCGAAACCACATGCTGCCAAGTGTTTCTTTCTGAGACGATGGTGCGGAAAGGAAGTTCAGGCTTATGTGTTTTTATATTGAAAAAGACATCTAAACTATGTTTTTTTGTCTGAGACACTCCCCTAGATAGCCGTTCAAGGTTCATATCTTGCAACAGCTTCTTGGCTGTCTCTTTTACTTTCGTAGGGTCGATGACCACCTCTTTAAAGTTTTTTGCCAGCGCGACTGAAGCTTTTTCCAAAAATTGATGCTCGTTCAAAAGTACAAAAAAACCTTCCTTATCAGCTGTCATTAATTTGAACTTATTCTCTCTTAAGAAATGCACAACTCGCTGAATTCTACAGGTTCTACCTATTCTCGAGTGGCTTTCCTGGGACTTACACAGCATGTCTATGCACTCAGAAACACATCGAGCCCTTTCCGCATCTTCAACTTTTAAATATTTTTATTTATATATTTTAGTTTAAATATTTTTGTTTTATGTTTCTGCACGAAATAAATTTCAGTTGATAGCGCTCGTGTTGTGCGTTTCTCGCCCTTCGTCCGTGCCGCGCTGCCCATTTTCCCGAAGATGTTAGTACACCAACTCGCCCAGATCGCCGTATTAGTTCAGATGAAGCCACGTTATGCAGAATATCTGGAAGAGGTATAGGAAAACATCGTTTAAAAAAATAATAAAATGAAAGGTTTAGTGCTAGAAATCGCCACGGCAGTCAGTTGCAGTTGGCTGCAAGAAAATCTCATTCCTTCAAGAGTTCTAGTTAAACTTTTTGCTTTGGTTTGCTTCGTTGCTAGTACCCATATATTAGATTGCAAGGGATATTTTTTCTCTACAGCACACGCTGGAGATGTCAAAATATGACTGCAGAAATGCTTCTTATACAGGTCTTGAAGCGTGCCTTAGACTGGGAGGCATTAACACGGCCAAGAGAGCCCTCTAAACGAAATTTTCGAAGAAATATGCCTTATTACAGGAAAACCCACGTGTTCTTGTAATCCATGACGTCAGGACATAACGAAGTGAATTAGAAAGCACAGGTTTTAACTTAATAGCTATGGAGCAAGCGTCTACATATACAAATGGAATCACAAGTTACTTGAAGGCTTGAATGAAATATCTTATGAGCTTTTAGAACAAGAATCCTTAACGATTCATTTCCCTTAACCCTTAATGGTTCATTTCCTTTTTGCACTCTTGTCTGGAGGTTTACTAGTAATGAGTTCCCTTGAGATGGATATTTACCCGTCGCGCATGTAACTATTGTTCTTTACTAGCCCCGTGCTTTATTCTACATTGGTCTCTCCCACGGAGAAAGAAGTATTTGAGGAGGAGAATCTCTCGGCCGCGGCAGCGCGCGAGGGCGGCGCGATAGCGTCACGGCGGAATGCGGTTACGCCGAAGCACGACAGATGACGCTTTCGGACTGTTGCCATCTTTTACATTCTCTTCTATGGACGCGACGCATAAAAATCGTGATAGCGCCTCGTAAAATGTAAAATTTCTAAGATTTCTGTCTGTAACATCAATCGGCAGATATGACAGATATTTTAACTGCAGTTCCTAATCGATACTGCCAGAATTATAGGCCGTACAGCGCTTGGAACAAACTGCTAGTAGTGGCCCCTGAGCAGACGACGTCTGCCGCCGCATGCACGCGATCCTCGCTCCTCTCTCGCATGTTGTGCGCGCGCATGCGCAGGTGGCCTTGGGACGGAAAGTTCCCTTCGCTTTTGCTGGTTTCTTTCTCTTTAGCGCTCTCAGTGACTTCCGTGGCTTCCGCGCGTTGCGCCGGCGGCGCCAAGTCCTCGATGTTTGCGCGCGCTTTTCACGCCGCGACCAAGGAGAGTGCTTTCCAGATTTCGACCAGTGCTTCTTCAGGATGGGGCGGAAATGTGTCGTGCCGAACTGCAGCAGTGGGTACGCGTCCTGCAAGGAGAAGGTAATTACCTTCGAAGTTCCTAGTGACCCAGTGAGGTTGGAAACGTGGGCTCGCGCCATACCAAGAAAAGACCGACAGCTGACGTTTGCGAGAAGCACTTTTCGGGCAGTGACATAAACAGGCGGCGCTATTATGGCGAACTTGGTGGCGAAGTTCTTGACAAACCGAAACGGCCAGTGTTGTTACGAGACGCCGTGCCTTCAATCTTTCCGCGCGCTGTTGCGGATACTTGTCTGCTGTTCTCAAAAAAAGACAATGTGAAGTTTCAACCACCTGGTGTTTTGTAACGTGCACCTAAATGTAAGCACACGGGTCTTTAGCATTTCGCCTCCATCTTAATGCGGCCGCCGCAACAACCTAAATCTGAATTGATGGCATATAGGGTAAGTCCCATCATTCGTTGAAATAAATATACCTAACTATGAGTTCACGTTATAAAAAATTATAGATTTCACGTTGTACAAAAAATATCACGGTGGTAATTTTCCTGCATGTGACGCCATTTTTCTCGTTAATTTACCGAATAAACTTGGAGTGCGCTTGAGCTTTGCCTTTAAGAGTAGAACGCGATAGCGTAATCGGGCCCCGTGCGCATCGCCTTCTCAGTTGCTAGCCTCACTGACACGGACGCCGACACCGGTATTTCTGCGAAACGGGCTCTTTAACGCTGTCGCGTTAAAATATGGAGCCGGCGAGGACGCACAAAAACACATCTATTCGGGCGTGAAGCGCGAACGGCGAATCGGCGACGAATAGCCTTGAACCGACGAGCTTCGTTGGAGAGCGCGGTAAGAGGGACGCGCGCATTTTTCCTTCTCCGCTAGCGGACTCTCACGACAGAGGGCGCGTGAGCGCTGTGCCCGATTTCGTGACTTTATTAGGGCGCCCGAGCGAGCGCAGTTTCGCCTCCTCAAGAATTCTTGCTCCGTGGGTCTCTCCTAACAAGAAATAGAGGTGCGTAAAAAAAGAAGAAAAGCTTACTAGTTATAGTCACCGTCTAAGGCCAATGTTCTCCCTCACTTACTTACTTGCAAAGGCAAATCAATGCTTCACTCAAACTGCGTCAAAAGGGCCACGCGCATAATGTCGAGAAGAATCGTTCATATACCAGAAAATAAGAATATTCAATCACCTCACATTCACATTCAATCACTGCCGACATATCAATATAAAAACGGGAAAATATAGTGAGATGCGCAACATGTTCTTGTTGAATACACGTATCCCTTTTATGCACCGAAAGATCGCGAAATATTTCCTTCCACTACGGCTGCCATTTGATGGTGATAAGAACGTTCATATTTTGGTAATTCACGCTCTGACGCTGCTAGTTACTCCCTCTCTTTCTCTCTCTCACACACACGCATGCACAGACACATATTTTACACCGTTAAGATATGGAATATAGCTTAAAGGGACCGACAACTGTTTTCTCCCTACCCATTTTTTTACTGCACGACAGAAAGTTCACCATTCGCACTGTTTGTAGCTGCGGTAGTTAATCCCAAAAGCACGTAGTTATTTTACAAGCAGCATTTTTGAATCTGAAAGGCTCGAAACACAGACGTACGTTTCCTCCAGCAACGCTGAGAATTGATAGCGATGCCGCCATTCCTTCTCGCGATTTGTGAAAGCTATCGTTGTTCTGCTTTCGCAGGAGTTCCTGTAACTATGCTTAACCACCTTTATTTAGAGCTTTTCAACTATTTTTGAAAATAAAAAGCTGTTGCAATGAGATGATGTGGTATTATACACCTTCCCCGTATTTGTACCGCATTGTGTGCGCATGCGTCCAAGGATGCCTGCGCCTGTTTCATGGGTGGCTTGTCCCGGCGTTGTTACTTTCGCGATGCACGAGCCAAGCCAAGTCATCGAAGACGTCACTACGCATATGCGCGGCCGCGCCGAGTAGCAGCGTGCGTCATTTCTGAGACGAAGTGTAGGGAGCACAACTATGTCGCTCCAAAATCTTCGCGACCTGGAAACTGCGTGCGCGGTTGCATGAGCACGCTGAAAAGTTGCTCAAGACACGCTGACGAGCATGGGATCATTAAATCACGCGAAGGCAGCGCCACTTAATGCATACTACTAACGCAGGCCTATATGTACATTTTTATGGAGTAATACCTTTTAATATAAAGAAACGAACAATATTTCAATACTAACAAAAAAAAATCGTCGACCGCGTACAGCGATCAACGGTCACGTGGCCGGGTACATCGGATCGTTATGTTTTTGCCGCCAGAGGCGCCACCGGTCATTTTTCGCTACTTTCAATTAAGAAACAAAAATATAAATCTACCTCTCCCGAAAAAACCAGGGTTGGTTTGAGTAAATGCGACGGACAATCTTTCCATCAGTGGAGTCCTTTCATTTCATGTTCTGGGCAGTTGTCGGTCCCTTTAAAACGGGCCGCTTTTTCCAACGGAAAAAATCATTTGGTTGGAGCCTGTCTTCAGGCTTGTCAAAGAAATCATAGCCCTTTGAACAACTGAAAAAGGCAACAACAACCGGCTTGTTTGCACTTCCTTCGCCTACGGAAACTCATGTTAGACTGAGTTGAGCCTTGATTTTCAGAGTTGATTGTGCTGCTTTCTCTGACAGGCAGAATTGAATCGTCGAACCACTCAGCAAAACAAAAAAAAAAATATTGAAAATGAAGCACAAAATCAAAACGCAGGCGCATTCATGGGGACAAGAACCAGGCGCACGTTGGTCGTTTCGACGGCGTGGATGCCGTCTATGCAAGATGCATGCAGTCGGCATGCGAGCGGCACGCTTGTTCAAATACATCAGGAAAAGGCGCACCGTTTGCGCTCTTAGATCGAGTAAGGACGAAGCAAGGTGAAGTCTGAAAAGGCCATGCGGTAGTGCGAAAAGAAAAAAAAGGGGCGAACATCGTTTTCAGCAGTGGAATATGGTGGAGGGTGGTTCCTCCACCATATTACACTACCTGCTATTTTGCGAAGAATTGCACTAGCGGCTCTAGTTGAGCGCCTTTGATGTGAAACGGAGGGCTGTATAGGACAGGGCCCAAATACTTGAAGGCAACAATTCACGAAGAAATAATAAAGAATGAAAGGAAAATGGCTACCCAGACGCTGTTATGCAAATGGGTGCGGTTTAATGACGTCAACGTCGATGCAGACATTATGCATGACATTAAAACACCGAAAAAAAATCACAGCATATCCACGGAGTGAATGATGATGAGTGGGCGAAGCTGCGGAGGTTCATCGGTAAACCGTGAATCTTCCGTGAATTCTGCCCAGTACATCATCACCGACGTGAGATCGGGCGCGTTTATACTAAAGGTTCGATGAGTTATGACGACTTGCAGCGCACTTTAATTTTACATGTACGCTGTGAATTTTCATTGTTTAGAAAACCATTGCTTAGAAAACATCTGGCGTCTTTCGTTAAGCAGCTGGCGTCTTTTCGTTTTGCTTTAGAAACATCTGGCGTTCTTTCGTTTTGCTTTTACAAAACATCTGGCGTCTTTTGTTGGTTTATTTCATCAATCAACGGCGTTTTGAACAAAATTTTCATTGTTTAATCACGCACAGGAGAAATCTCACCAGGCACTACCTTGGAGGTAAAGAATGGCTGCTAATGGGAATGAGAGACAGAAGAAGTCGGCTTTTAGCTAACGCTGCGAATTTTTTATTGTTCAACAACGCACAGGAAAAATCTCCCACCGGCACCACCTTGCAGGTCAAAGCGTAAGACTGGTTACATACTACGCTACGAGGGACGAACGGGTGCCGCCATAAGGAGCTTCGCCCCTAAAGAGTAGAATACCGCGAGAATACTCTAATAGAAGGTCTCGGAGCCCTGGATTGATGCTCTTCTCTACAGTATCAGAAATAGCAAAAGAAATCTATATGACAAAATAAAATGAAGAAATACGAATCTGAATTAAAGTTCACTGAGGTATGAATGCTGCGCAAGAAATATAAAATGGTGGACGTCATTAGGTTTATCTCTTGCCTTTCTTATGCCGCGCTTTCCGCGACGAGGGTTTTTATGAAAGCGAAGTTCTTAAGACTTGATCCAGCTCTCACGCCATGCTCTAGTTTTTTTCCTTCTTGATCTTATTTCAGTATTTATGTGTGCTGTGCGCCGCCGTATTATGAATTTTGGAGTCTGGCTTCTATACCGTATCATTATTCTATATTTCTATGCAGCCGTTCTGCTAACCAAATTCTTCAATGTAGAAACCATACAGCTTCTCTCTGCGACTATTTCTCTATAGCATGCTTAGAGCTAACATCGCGGCTTGAATTTGTGCGTTGGGGCCGTCGTGATGAATACCCAGAAGTGGTGTAAAAAATACCGCTTAAAAACGAGCCCCTATCGAAGCCCCTTAAGAAACATAAAAAAACTATGAATGCCTAGAAAGGAGGTGGAAATAATGGCTAGGTTATAGATTGAATGAAAAATAAAACTGCAGCGCGAATAAACGAAAGAAAAGTAATGAGCGACAAAAGGAGCGATGTCTACTTCTGAACAGGGCGGCGATCGTGGAAATAGTGCGCTGCTTGGAAGCTGTACACCATCGTTAGCAGCGCTCCGGCAGCATCAATGCCGCTGCATATACATGGACAGTGTAAATGGTCACAGTATAAAGTTTCTGTTGTGGCAACTAGACAAGGCTCTTTGTACAAATCTTAATCTATTTCCCTCTCTCTCTCTCTCTTCTCACAGCGCGGCGTGTCTATATCCCCGTTACTCCCTTTGCTCGCGCCCTTGCCAATTTCCCTGCTTGAAGGAAGTAATGGAAAATATTTTGTTCTTATGTAAAACGACCGTAGCTCAGATGAGGCACGGTCGTTAGACGTAAGATGTACATAGGGGGTAATAAAGCGAGACAGTAAGTATCACGGCCAGGCGCCCAGTACCCTGACATTTAATAATGAACTTTTTAGTGACAGCAGCAAGCGGTCACGTTTGTATTCAAAAGTTTGAAGCAGTCGCGTTTCTGTACAGTTCCACTTGGAAGAATTCTTCTAGCATGTCTGTGCTCTGTGCTGTCCCACAATGCAAAGTTTATTTGCGGTTTGCATGACTACGCATACAAAACAGTGAGCACAAGTGCAAAGCTCCTCCCTGATGTGCCGCGTCACTTGCGTGCGGCGTTTAATCGGATAAGTCGAAGGTATAGGAAAAGATGACAATGGTTGCCATTTTACTACCGGCTGGCGATACCAAACAATGACTACTTGTCACATCAAGAAGGAACATTGAGCCGATCCTCACCACCTTGCATGCGTAATAATGCAAATCACAGTTAAACGTCAGAGTGGGATATCGCGGAGCACAGATATGCTAGAAGAATTTTTTAAAAAGTCGAACTGTGTAGAAACGCCACTGCCTCCAACGTTTCAATAGAATGATGCCCGCTTGTAGCAGTAACGAAAAGTTCATTATTAAATCTTTGTCAGCTGGGCGGCTGAAAAAAATAAATATTGTGTCCCCCCAACACCGACCCCATGTGCAAAGGTAGTTCCCACGCTCTTCCCAGCACAAAATTTTAAGAAAACCATAAAGCTTAACTTTAAACACCCTATATATCTTGAGCGTGAAACATGGCTGACGTTCATCTTCATCTTCTCCACATACCGTCATCAAAACTGCATATTTTCTAATCTGTATGTATCGTAATCAGCTCGATGGCATACTAATCGTCGCCAGGACTTGAGCTCAACTGGACCTTGATGGGGTTTCTTTAGTTCTTAATTTTTTAAGTTCTTAAGTTTATATTGGGGAAATAGATGCTCTACCATATTTATTTTTCAAATCATTACCCCTGGTTATAACGCATACTTGCGTACTATCTGCTTGGTTGTCCAACTGCTTTTATCAATTATAATTTTTTGTCAACACTGTCCTGCAGGAATTTAGCAAGGCAATGTCGCATATTTTGTGCAACTCTTTTACGTGCGAATAAAAGCAACGTTTCAGAACGTCGCACGTCGTTTAATTGCTGGGGAGAGGTGTTATGTTAAAGATCACGAGGGTATAAAGCTGTTCAGATATGGCGTCGGCCTGCGCAGTCTAAAAAGATGGAGAATATTGGTGCTTATAATGCAGTGGCGCTCTTTGGACATTTTTTGCTCTTGCGCCATAAAACAGCTTAAAGGACCAGTTAGAATACACCGCTTCAAAGCTTTAGAAGACACTGTATTAATACAGAAGCAAAACTGCGATTCGGCCTGCGTAAATATTTCACTATGTATTAATACACTTTAGAAGACACTGTATATCTCTTCACCCAATACACCCTTCTTACGTACCTCCTGCCGCCTGATTCTTGAATCATCCGCCTTAGAGACCACGGGCATCATCATCATCATCATACACAGGCATCATCATCATCATCATCATCATAATCATCACCTTATGCGCGATGGACATTGCATTTTGCTTCCCAAGTCCTCTCACAGGTTCTCGGGTGAGCTTCCTTCGGGTAGTCGCACAAAACACAGCTTGCCGTGCTCGCTAAGAAAATACCGGCATGTATGACACCCCGGTTGCACTGTATATAGTGTTCACCATCCTTAGCGACCATCGGCAGCTCTCAGCGCGAACCACGAACGTTTTCTAGTCTGCAAAAGGAAGACGTCGAGGACAGCGTCCAAAACTATGACCTCGCAAGCGACTTCAACATGGGAGACAGTTTTCAGAAGCTGCGGAACATCCCCTTCTACTTGCCCGAAGTCTCCAAAACCGGGCTTTGGAACCCTGAGCAAGACCTTGACTGGGCGGCGTTCAAGCAAGAGCTTCGTCAGCTGAGGTTGCGAAGAAATGGCTCAGGAAGTGCATCCATTTTTTATGAAGCTTCCAAGGCAGATTGTGGATATCCTTGCAAATGTGCTAGCATGTGAACGCATCATGCCCCAGAGCGACTGAATACGTCACATTAAAACCATAAACTGGCCTTGAACGCTCTTACTGGACAAAATCGTGCTACCATTCAGAATTCAATCACTTTTCCAGCGACTTAAAGAGCTGCAGTCCATCCATCTGCTCATTGATACACAGGGCATTCGTATCCCTGTGGCCATGAAATGGCGCATGCTGATCGGAGACATCGCTCGTGAAGAGCGTCACGGCTGTTGCTCTTGTTGCTCTTCCTGCGCCCCTGAAACCACCGCCCCTCCTTGTGCGACCGGCTTGCAAAACGTCATTCGAAAACCTACTGCGTCTGCCACGCGTCTAGCGTATCTTGACATTCCCTGTGCTCGCCCTATACCGACGTTTTGGCGCTCTCTTTAGCCGTGAGTGTCTTTGTGGCTACACCAGGAGACCACACACCCGTAGCTTCGTCGTCACGGTCAGTGCGTGTGCAACGTCTTTGCTCCGCACCCTGCTTGATTATTTGTTATTGCTGTGGTTATCGCGGGTCCATATCCCGTTTTTCTCGAAATCATCAACAGGAGGAGCAACTTGGATACGCTTTCGAATAGCGCACATGCGTCCTGCCAACCATGGACAACCAGAAGACGTCCTACCATTCTTTTTTGTATATCTGTAGATTGATATGCATATGTCGTCATTATTCCTGGTGTAAAAACAGCAAAAATGCCACGGCGACCCCCGCTTAACGCTACACATATCCGCAACAGTTCCAGATTGCGGAGTTTCCACGTAACTTTATTTACGTTATTGAGCTTCCTAACGTTAACCGTTGTGTGCGCTACACAATATGTGTTTCAAACGTTTCACCACTACCTTCCTAATCTCTTCATGGTTAATGATAAACCACTTGTGTTTCGCCGATTCCTGCATGACACAGACAGTTTTTCACCATGTTTCTCAAACACTGCGTCATTGCGCCGACGCCTAATAAAAGCAGTTGCAGCATTTACGTTTTCGAGCGTATATATTAAAACATGTGACTATGAACTATGTTTGCTAAACTGCACTAAAACAACGAGAACAAACAGAGAAACGTAAACTAGTCCGGGGTCGCACTTCATCGCTGTCGGCTTTGTATCCCATGTTTGTGTGCGGGAACGCGCTTAGCTCCCACAGCGGCCTTCTATATCTTCCGGCCGTTGCGTCCGCTTCGCTTGGCCTTGCCTTTCTCTGTAACAGCGCTCCCAAAGCGAAAATTCAATTTCGAAAGTGGTGCCGGACAGCGCATTCGCATGGTCTGAAGGTCAGCCCTTCCCTTCCCCCTCCCCCTTTTTCCGTCCAGTCTTTTGTTAATGGTGTACGTTTCGCTAAGGCGCCGTCTTTACATTCGGATCGAAGCAGAAAGAAAAAAATCATAAAAGCTTAACCCGAACGACGAAACATTTTATCTGCCCGAATCAGAAGCAGTGGAGCAGCCGGCTTCTTTGAAGAAGTTTCCCATGGCATTGAAACAAAACGAAGCGACAGCGCCTCGCCATTGAAGGCATACTACATAGTTATTCGCATCCAACTGGCGTGCAAGAGAAGCAGCTACTTTGAAAAATCGCGGGTATTAAAAGAGGAAAATAGGAGACATAATAATAAAAAAGCAACTATGGGCAGTCCAACGGGCCCGCGACGCAGCAGAGAGACTTGGTCTTTCTGTTCCGACGTGGGAGCGGCCCGCAGCGTGCTAGGGCGCGTTCCGAGGGACCGAAATAAAGTTTATTCATCCATGGGGTTTCTCATTCATTGTGTGTTTATGTTAGGACCAGGCGTCTTGACGGTTTGACAAAAACGAAAGCCGAGCGCGACACACGTGACGTTTTTACGACTGCTGCAGCCTTTGCCATTTCTGTGTAATATGCTCAAGCTTAATCATTCGCATGATCGACGCCCTAGTCGCTCACAGTAATAGCGGGGACACATTTGCGAATCTTAACGCCGCGCTACATTGCACATGTGTGAGACCTGAGCAAAACAAATTATAATGAAAGAAGGACAAGGCCAAGTTACCTGAGGGAATGAGCTGCCTCTTATGTCACGTGCAAGCGAGCTAGACACCTGCTGACGCACAATTAGTTCGCTAAAAAGGCAGACAAAATTAACCTGAACGACGCAAAAAAGCAATAACTGTAATAAAAGCAGTAAGCTATAAGTCATGCATACATATCATACACGTAGGCATTAAGACATGTCAGCATATTAGATACATCTACCGACACGGTTCCGTCTCCGGAACTGGAAGTTGTGGTGACAGGTCGCAGGATGCGAGACGTTGCGCATCGCCGTGTGGAATGTCTCTATTACACACAACACACTGTCTCACTGCGCTCAGATACGATTTGAAGATGGCACGAATGATTGCTGTTACCCTAGAAAATGTGAACAGTGGAGGAGGCATGATGGGATCATACCAAGACAGAGTTCAGCAAGTAGATCATCCTCAGTTGCAAGTTGAAGAAATATCTTCATATTCATAAAGTGCCGCCACCTAGGGCAGCCTGCATGCGGCACTCCATGGGAAGCGTCTTCTGCACTGTGGTTGCGCCCGATAAAAGAGGTTGAAGCTCAAACATAAAATAAGTGCTCCGTGAATAGGGCCCACAGCACCGTGCCCCTTGAATCAGTGAGCAAGAAAAGGTCTACCAAAAAATCCACCCAACAAGCGCATAACCACCTAGGTAAATACGTTTCTCGCTATAGATAGCTCGCGTCAAATGCCAAATGCTTTTTCATTGCATTACACGATTGCCTAACAGTGGGAGCACGCTTTACATTCAGAGTACAGAAAAAAACTCGCAGATTGTCTTATGCATCCGCTTCAATCTACTCGAAGGCGAAATTTTTAAGGCGACAGCCTTAGAAGCCTCATCAAACGCGATAACTGACCGGCGTCCCGCGTTGGCGTCTCCCGTCGGCGCTCCACGAGTGGAACAAAAAAATCATCATCCCGTGATGTCGCCACCATATGATGTCATCATGAAATCATATCGCCAAAACTTGTGACGTCCTTATGGCGTCACAGCGACGTCACCTCACTCTGACGTGGTCCAGTGGAAAACCAAGTTAGGTGCCTCCGATTCTGGAGGCAATGCAGAGCCATATTAGGTGCAGAAAGCTTTCGGAGGGTGGTGGCGCAAAAACAACACATCGACTGAGAAGAAAAAGAAGATGGCTTTCGCTTTCCGGTCGTCTTAGTTGTTTGCATAAGGGACCTTGTGAGTTTTATTCCAAGTCGATATGCTGAACATCCTGCGCCCCCCTTCGAAATTGCCCTCGAAATTGCACTGCCTCCGGGATCGGCCCATCTTTGACCAGGCAATGATGTCATGTGATGACGTCACCATCCAACGTCAATTTATGTGACGTCACAGTGACATCAAGATTACGTCATAATGACGTCACACATATGGGTGGTCTGTGACGTGATGGTGACGTCATATGGTGAGGTTATCACGTGATGATGCTTTTTTTTGCATCACTCGTGTTGACGCCGCCGACGGAGGACGCCGACGAGGGACGCCGATCAATTTTCGCGTTTGATGAGGCTTCTAAGGATTTCAATCAATAAGAGGAACGCGGTGCATCAAAAACGTATTATCGCACTCAGTATGAGCTACATCCCGCGAGCGCGTGGCCGAGCACTCTGATAGGTTGTACTGTTGCGCCGATCATGGCATATTTTCGAGTTATCGGGAGAGAGTTTGGCTGTGCCTGCGAGCGCGCATCGCCTCCACTCGCTTTCACCCTCGCCCTCATTGTTTCTCTGCGATGTGATCACCTTCGAAAATGATAATTTCGAGAATGAAAGCAAGCAAATGGGGGCGAATCGCGCTCGCACGAGCAGCCAAACTCTCTCCCGATAACTCGGAAATATGCCATGATCGGCACCACCGTACAATCTTGCAAAGCGCTCGGCCACGCGCTCGCATGATGTAGCTCATACTGAGCGCGATAGTACTAGAATGCCGCGCCTGCAAGCCTTTTTTTAACTGCTCCTAGATATACGTAATAACAATAATAACAAAAAAAACGCCACTTGTAAGCTCTCTTGGGGTGACTACTGCAAGTAGAGTTGCAAGTTACCCACTACGGCATAAACCACCATGATTTTGTGAAGTAGGGAGGCACAATGGCCGAGAATTATGGCTAAGCCATTTGTAATGGGTGGGAAGCTTTAAACCACCCTCCTGTTACGAAATTCTCATTATGTGACGACTGGTGTTATCTTGCTCTTCTACCGCGCCGTATCAAATCTGTTAACGCGATTACTTGCCCGGCACGACGCCTCTATAAGGTTTTTTTGCGGAGGAGTTTCAAGCGCCGGTGTAACTCTTTGCTAGAATACTCGACGGTGACGCAGAATGCACGGGTTCAACTATAGCTGGAACACTATTTTTGTTGCTGTCTTTGTGCGGGATAGCAGTTGCGGACACCAGCGGCGGTGAACTACGCCACCAGAATTGGCTGTTGTTTTGACCTAATAAGAGTTTTCTCTGTAAGATGCCTAAGGCATGTCGAACAGCGCTGGTATCATGACACTGGCCGTTTGTCTCTGCCGTGCTGTACGAATCCAGCAGTGCGTTTTTGATACTTTCTAGTTGCGGTCTTATTGCTAGCATGTATGACCTCTAGTCTAGCTCCGCTTGCTGCCTAGCCTCATTAAATATCTATACCTGCATCAGCCCCGTTTAGCCCTACCCTGTCCTCAAGATTGGACTGTTCCTTTTATACCACGACAAGAGTACCCGACCGCATTTTCGAAGCGAACCGGGAAAAGGAAGTTGATGGGCGTGATCCACCAAGCGAAGGCAAAACTTAGCATTTATAATTTGTCATGACGCACTGTTCTTAAGGCAGCGTGCAGAAAACGAAATCATATGCTGGAATGCGGGCCGCATTGATTGCTCTCTGACATCTGATCCCTCAATTTAGTCAAGACTTAGTTGATGTAGTCGGAGTGTGTCGCAGACCCAGAAAGACATAGAAGTGAAAGAACACATAAAAAAGCTGCAACATTGAACAGCATGATCCGAGTTCACTAGGCTGTGTTATATTGAGAGTATATTGATGGCCAGTAAATCACAAACGTTTTATTATGGGTGTTATGTTACGCAATGCAGCAATGTCTTTGTATTTTTTCCTCGAATAAAGAGGCAACCACGAGCTTGAATCTTCACTGCTGAAAGAGTTTGCTCAGCGATGAGTATTAAACAAATGACGTTTTTACAGTGGATCTGTTCAGCTTTACGCTATGCCTGTCCGCGTCACCAGAAAACTATCATCATCAGGAACGAGTAAGAGCCACGGACAGCGGGCAATCCAAGTCGAATTTCCAATGAGGCTAGTAAAGCCGAGCTCAGGAAAACACTAATTGCTACTCACTGACTGAAGCCAATTAATCATTTATGCGAAATTAAGTCTAATTAGTACTAATTAGGACTAAACATAATTAAGACTACTTAAGTTGTGCTGGGTCAGACCAAGCCGAACCGAGATGCTTGAGTTTCAAGTGGCCTAATTAAGGTAATTTAGCCTAATTTAAATTGAGCGAAGCCGGGACAAGCTAGGAGACCACCAGCTCCGGTGTGACTCAGCCTTGTGGAAGCTGCCCATAATTTTTTATTTCTATATGCAAAACATGAGAAGGTAGGCTACGTGAGAAGAGGCTATCCCATTATCATGATATTAATATTGAAAAATAAATGCACGAAAGCTAGAAAAAAAGGAAGAATAATAGAATAAGAAATGAAGAACAAAAATTGGCCCCGTATCTGCGTGCTTTGCTGCAAATGTCGTCTAAAGACGATAGAAGAGGCGCTGCGTGAGATATGAACGCCATCTGGCAAAACGTCGGGAAACGTGAATGCTGTGTTGCGGGCTGGTAGTCCCGGCGCAGCAGCAGGCGAAGACCGGCGGTGACCAACGCGACCGGCGGGGACGCCAGCCAGCCTGAACACGCGGTTTGGCGCGAAGCGCCGAAGCAGAAGAAACGTCCGCACTCAACGAGTACTCTCCACACACTCTTTTATATTCACGTCGCCTGGGTAAAGCAGGAATGCCAGAGCGGCGCCCCATGGCATTCGTACAGTGCAGTACTGAACCGAAACCGAAACAAAACAATGAGCTCGTGCAGAGAGCACGGAGGAAGCCAAGTTTCGGCGCAGTCGCATTTTCAGCGCAGCTTAAGAAACTAGGGTCTCTAGAATTACGTATCTATGTATTTTCTATTAAAAGAACACACCACCTAATACTTACCTAGTGATGTTGCGCCTGAGATATGCGTAATGTTTGCTTTTTGATCAACAATGTACACAGGTATGAACCTAGTCAGCCGTTCACGATGCCTGGCCCTTGGGCAAGTGGTTCAACTTTGGCCGAGTGGCTGAATCGAGGGACGTGCCGACAAACAGAAAGACAGACAGAAAGACAGACCAAAATTTCTGCGTTTAAGTTCCCCAAGAAAGACTATCGTCTTTAATAATCACTAATAGTATGTGCACATACTATCTCTGGCGTATAAAGAATACCTCTAACGGTAGAGTATAATGCGCCTAGGTTCTCAAACCACGATGTTCGCTGCGAATCAGAAAATATAAGGCAAAAGGCTCTGCTGCCCATTCACAATAGGAAAGCCAAATAATTAGCCATTAAAACCTGTAAAATAAACAGATATCAGCACTTTTAGAGGGAAGGTCCAATAAGTGAGAAGACAACCATTAATTACGCCCAATGAGATCTGTTGCATGTTCCCGCGACAGCCAAGTAATTACGGCCGTTGAATAACTAAACGCGAGAGAGAAAGTTCACTGCACTGGGTATCAGTGGACTGTGCCGAAAGCTTTCTTCTTTTCTTTCCTTCCAGTACTGTTTTTGTTGTGCCTATCACTGTCAAAAAGAAACAAAAGGACAGAACAACATATAAGGACACTCTAAAAGCTTGTGCCACACGTGCCACCTGGGTATGCACTGAAGTCTTTAGAAGGGATTTTCTCTAATCGATGTACACTGGGTGGGAGAGGTGAACTGTGGATGGACGGCCGTCGCCGCTGCACCTCTGGTTATTTCGTTTTTTTAATTCAGTGTTTCTGCAGTCATCGTTATTCCTGCAAGAGAATCCCGAGACTGTGTCGTGCTAGAGCGAACTACTTGTCACGCATCGCTGCGCCACTTCACGCAATGAAAAAGCCTAGCCAAGGCCTCACTGTTGATGGGATTTTCGCTACCTTTTCTAAGCGAGCTCAACGCTTTTCTTCCATTCCTCAGTCAGCTCCTTGATTTCTTGTATTCGTGCAAGTATGGCTGTTCCTATGTTCGTGCTATTGCCCTGTTAAACATCTCAAAGTATGAAGATTTTGTGATGAAATAACCGAATAATCCTCATTCTTTGTTGGCCACACTGTGCGTAGAAAGCTTTTACAGTGAATTTTAAAAAACGCGGTTTTGTAATAAATAAATACCTCTCTTCTCAAACACTGTATTACACGTGGAAAAAATCATTCCTCTAAATGGCAACGAGCATTGATATTTACGTGCAAATAAATAACGTACGGTGTATTATGTAATGTTATGTCGCCTCTCAAGGACTTTATACTGGAAGGCTTCGGACACACTTAATCCCGTAGAACACAGAGGTTGAGCTAAATGTGTTTTTTTTTATGCAGCCATCACAGCAACCTGACCGTGCGGGGCAGGAAGTGAATGCCATGTGTCGTACTAAGTGGTAATTTTCTCGCAATTCTGGGCAGCATAAAATACGGCAGCATGAAAAAGTGTGTAAAAAAGAGAACTTACTTTATGACAGTATTTTATTGAAATTGATGGCTGCTAGTGAAATAAATACAGACCTTTTATAATATCAACCTAAGGAGAAAGGTAATTTTCAGTCTACCATGACTACAGAAATAACATATGCGCCAAATACCAATGTATGGAGACGTACACTCGAAGCATAGCGCTGGTGATTGTGGAAGGTGTGGGGTGGAGGCAGGGGTCCAGTAAGATATTCATTGTGTGTGGGCATAAAGTATGCCAAACAAGAGGTGCTATTCAAAGAATATTGAGCAGAGGTAGAAGCTAAGGTGCAGTACTTTATTATTATCAAGGCATTAGTTGGTATTTAAAAAAAATCAGCCAAACCTAACTGTACACACACTAATCGATACTATAATATACTTATCGCCAACATGTCGTACCGGCTCTTTCCAACCATGTTTCGTACATCGTCTACGACAACAGTCTTTCAAGGCCATAGACTCTTGCATCTGATTTCAATTTTCTACGTCAATTTCTCTCGATACACTAAAGCTACCCATTACTGAGTCATCGGCAAAAACTCTTCTGACCCATTCGAATTAAACGACACAAAAAGTCGCCAAAGTCAAATTCGCGGCTAATTTCGGTAGGCGAGGGTGGTGTTCACTGAGAACTGCGAACTGCTAAAGGGGCAGAAAATCTGCAATGATAAGAATGTGGTGTAGCTCACGAGCTATAAGATCCTAGAACTCAGATGTCGACTCAAATCGCAACAAACCATGTTGACCTCATCTTTTTGAGAAAGCAATCAATATACGACTGCGACTCGTGGGTGATTCATGATCATGAGCAATAATATAGAATTTAACACTGAATTTCATGTTTCAAAGCATCGTTTCTTTTGTGCCGTCGTGGTTACATCAGTGCGGTTCCTTTAGTATTGAAAATCTTTCCCATTAGAAAATTTACGTGGTGAATAGCACATTTTCACTCGAAAGTAATCGTACCCGCCCAGGGAGGAACTTTTCAGCATACGTGACATACACTCTTCTTTCCATGATCGAGGAATTGCGAACTTCTCTTGATTTTCTTTCTCACTATGTAAAATTTTAGACTGCTTATAATAACATTTCTGTATCTTCTGTCATGTTTCACGCCATATACAGGGTGTTTCAGCTAAAAAGCACCAAGTAATAAAAAATTAAGCATAGGCGCTACGCGTCTGCAATTAGTGCAGTATTGTTCTGAGCCATATAGAGCACGTCAGAACATTTTTTTTCAATCCGCCAAGCTCGGCAATTAACAAAGATTGCTTAATGAACTTTTTAAATAATAACTCTAGAGAACAGTTTTCAATACAAAAGTTGTAGCGCTTGTTCAGAAACATTGATTTTTTCAATCTGTGCTAAGATAACTCCCCTGCTTGATTTTTTCCCGGCCTTTCTTTGAAGCGCGCGAATTTTAAAAAATACCACGTGACTGCCGCCAAACGCGCGGCGCTTTCAGTGCCCTCAAATGTAGGTTGAACGAATTATCAAAGGCTGCTTCGTGCACGAAGATCGGTGTAACAGGTTATCGGTGACTGCGATGGACGTTAAGCGACAAAATAAGCATACCGTTTCAACAACAACAAATAATTATTCTTCAACAAAAAACCGGCAGCCACGGAGCAAATGCTACATGAGACCGTAGGTAGCATTTGATGTAGGGTAGGCATTTTATTTTCTTTTTTCGCACCTATGAAGAAACACATTGGAAGGGGCGAGGGTGTCAGCGTGGTGCAGGACCGAGTAAAAGATGCACTCACACGTGACGGCCGCTCTTTCGTAGATCTTGTTTTTTGTTTTGGATGGTACGCCTCTATCATGATTTAGCGTCCATCGCAGTCACCGGCAGCCTGCTCAATCGACCTTCGTGCACGGAGCAGCCTTTGATAATTCGTTCAACTTACATTTGGGGGCACTAAAAGCGCCGCGCGTTAGGCGGCAGTCACGTGCTATTTTTTAAAATTCGCGCGCTTTAAAGGAACGCCGGAAAAAAATTAAGCAGGGGAGTTATCTTAGCAAAAATTTAAAAATTCGATGTTTCTGAACAAGCGCTACAACTTTTGTAGTGGAAACTTTTCTCTAGAGTTACTGTTTAAAAAGTTCATTAAGCAATCTTTGTTAATTACCGAGCTTGGCGGATTTGAAAAATATTCTGACGTGCTCTATATGTCTCAGAACAATACTGCACTAATTGGATATGCGTAGCACCTATGTTTAATTTTTTAATACTTGGTGCTTTTTTAGCTGAAACACCCTGTATGTGCGCAATGTTGTCATTAGTCAATATTGTTACGTGTCAGGAAGCGTTTATTGAGAACGCTCGGCAGCCTAGGACTGAATAGGGTGAGGCTACAGAATCAACGACAAAGTCCTCGTCTTCTTCTTCTCCGACAGATCCTTTGCCTAGCTCCAGAGGCGCCGTCACACTTCCCCTCGGGCCGACGAAGCCCCCCGGGTGAGTCAGGTGTCTTCTCGTGTGTATGACTTTCGCCGGCCGACGTGCTCAACTTGAGTTCTTGCAGAATATACGCCGCTGGGTGTGAGTCGCGCTGTCGTATACTTCACCTCACTCAAACGGTCGATGATTACAAACGGACCATTATAGTGTGCCAAGAACTTTATGTATAGACCGAGCTTCCGTACTGGTTTCACAGCCACACAAAATCAGCAGGGACATAGCTCACAGGACGGTACTTACTGTTGTATCTGGCCTTTGACGTGTTCTGGGAAGCTAGGGTACGTAGTCACACGAGTCGACGAGCTCCCTCAGTATTACAGGGAGTCTGAACTGCTGATAGATTATCCGCGGTCGTAAAAAGGGAGGATCAGGTCCAAAGTATAACGAGGTTTGGAGGTTCCTGTCACCCCCACGAGCCACTTGCGGACACAGATGTCATTCTCACAAAACACGTCGATTATTTTCTTGCCCGGCTGTCACTCGTCGCCCAGGGGCACACATTCAGTCTGCACGCATTTGCTTTGCCAGTAGCAGTACCACATTCTGCCTTTGCACAAAGATGTCATGCATTTCTTGTGACCATAGTCCTTGAGACAGACATCAGCGCTTGATTTCTCGTTGCAGTAACTGTAGTAAGTGCACCGGCACGTGTCGTTCTCGGATGTCCCGACCATGGTGATGTTTTTCGGGTATTCGTGGCCAACTTGGCACTCCTCGGTGCATTGCTTTGTTTCGCACGACTGGGAGCTGCTTTTAGTACACTGTGTTGGTACGGAGGAGAAGAGCCCAAACAATGACACACCCGGGAAACGAGGCATGGTCATCTTGCCACCGGGAGACTCCTTTTCTCAAAAGTCGATGAGTTCAAGTGTGTCGGGCCGGACACAGCAGCTTGCTGGCGAACAAGGGCTCGTCTCCTTTTCTCAAACAGCTCCTCTGTCTCACTACAGAGGCGCCGTTACATTCCTCCACTACCAGAGGCGCCTCCACCACGATGTTACAAGTCAAAAAGTGCTGATTCAGAATGCTCGGTGGTGGAGGACTGGATGAGATGAGGCTACGGAAGCACCAACAAAGTCCTCGAGTGGTGTGTCGTTCTTCGTGTTACATTATAATCCGCCTCTTTCATTTTACTATGCTGCCCTCTGCCACCTTGGTATGGGTTTGGCAGGGGCCGGGACAACCGGTGTTGCCAGAAACGAAGCCTCCGAGAAGAAGAGACCTTTCGCGACTTTTCCCGTAGGGGAGAGCCCATGCGCAGGGCGTTGTGAAAAAGGCGGATTGGTTGCTATCGCATTCATTGCTTCGCCCTGGCTCAACAAGATCACTCGGAAGGATGTCTATCCGCTGCCGCGCATCGACGACGCGATTGACAGCCTCCAAGGAGCAGAATACTTTTCATCTCTCGATTTGCGCTCGGGGTACTGGCAAGTACCCATGGCTGATGATGCTCGACCGAAGACTGCCTTTGTAACGCCCTACGGCTTGTACGAGTTCAACGTCATGCCGTTTGGTCTGTGCAATGCGCCCGCGACCTTCGAGCGCATGATGGACACCGTTCTGCGCAACTTGAAATGGCACACGTGCTTGTGTTACCTGGACGACGTCGTCGTTTTTGCTCCGGACTTCTCCACGCATCTTCAACGTCTGCGGCATGTTCTGACGCGTTTGAGCAACGCCGGCCTCCAACTGAATCTGAAGAAGTGCCGATTTGCAGCACGGCAGCTGACAATCCTAGGCTACGTCGTGTCCAAGGACGGAATCCTTCCCGATCCGGCCAAGCTTCGGGCCGTGGCCGAATTTCCCAAACCCACGTCCGTCAAGGACCTGCGCAGTTTCGTCGGACTGTGCTCATATTTTCGACGTTTCATACGCAACTTTGCCACCATCATATCGCCGCTGACGAAGCTCCTTGGGAGTAACGGGCCCCTACATTCGTGGTCGTCCGAATGCGACGACGCGTTCGCCAAGCTCCGTCGTTTGTTGACGTCTCCTCCCATACTACGTCACTACGACCCTACGGCCCCAACGGAGGTGCACACGGACGCGAGCGGTGTAGGCCTCGGCGCTGTTCTTGCGCAGCGCAAACCAGGGTTCCCCGAATATGTCGTAGCATACGCAAGTGGTACGCTTACTAGAGCCGAGACCAATTACACCGTCACGGAAAAAGAGTGCCTGGCGATCATCTGGGCTCTTACAAAATTCCGACCTTATTTGTATGGTCGCCCATTTGATGTCGTCACCGATCATCATGCACTATGCTGGCTGTCGTCATTGAAGGATCCCTCGGGCCGTCTCGCCCGCTGGGCACTTCGCCTGCAAGACTACGACATCCGCGTGCTGTACCGCAACGGACGCCAGCATGCTGACGCCGACGCCCTCTCGCGCTCCCCCTTGCCTGACGACAATGCCTCCTGCTCAGTGCCCGGTCAACTACCTGATCGAACCCATCGAACCAGCTTCGGACATGCGCCGTCGAGGGCGCGACATAGTCAACGTGGAGCGCCTCAAAGCCTACTATGACCCACTCATAGTGACGAGCTGTTAGGTCGCCGGACGGCTCCCTTTTCGTACCCGGGGTAATTGTGGCGAAGCAATTGGCACTGTTTAACGGTTGCGCTCTCCAGCGGCTCCTAGTGGGTCGTCCTCTTCTAAAGGCCGCTCGCGCTCGGAGCCCGTGCCTTTGCCTTGACTGTCGCCATAGCTCATTGTCGCCGAGTGCTGTCCAATAAACAGCTTAACACGTGTAAAGAAGTGCCTCACAACGAGATAAAAGGTACAAGTTTGTCACCGAGTCACACGTAGGCCTGACGTCGTTGAGCATGAAGCTATGCGCTAGGTTATAAATTTTGTGTCGCTGTTTTCAGTGTAGCGAATAAAGCGATGTTAGCTATCTGAATATCCTGCGTGTACTGTAGGATGGTTGGGAAGAGGTTCTAGCGAAGGACAGGAGAAGATGCTGCGCTGCGATGAAGGCGAGTAAGAAAGTGCTTTTGACCCATTTCAAAAATTTTCAGGCTCGTCGAAGCTTCGAAAACTGCACAGAGACGATCCTTTTAGCAGCTGAGTACGATGCCGGTCATTCTATGATGTGAAAAGCGAGCATGAAAAGTGTTAATTGCTCCAATAAGTAGGTGCCGTAAGCTTGTATTTTATGCAATATCCTTCAGACATGTGCTCGTAAATAACACGATACGCCAATAATATTCGAATTCAGATCGTCGCTTTCAGGGCCTACTGCCGCCTTACAATTTCAAGCCGTGGCAGCGAGACTGCTTCGCGTCGCCGACTGAACGCCTGCGAAACCACCTCTGCGCGTAACCAACGATAGCGCACCCAGGCCGAATGCAGCCCATTTCCCAGAACAGCATTTTTTGTCCATTTCATACGAAAGTGCCACACACTTGAAGCATCTGTTATTTCATAGCACACAGGGGCGGACACAGGGTTTTCCGAAGGAAGATCAACTTTTGGGAGAACCTGATATGTCCTCTTCTTGGGATATAGATTAAAGAAATAAAGAGGAGATGGGGAGGGGTTAGTACATCCGGGGCACACCTCTGAATTCGCCAGTGACAGAACATGTGTCAGAGGGGGTGATTGAGTGGTATGAAGAGCTCGAATTGTTTAAATTTGAAGAAAGACCTGTATTTAATTGGAACGCTCAGCTTCTTACGTGGGGAACACGGATGGCAGCTTTTTCTGACCGACACCGTTTGTGACTCTCGTCTGTCTACCTCCTCCGCCGACGCTTTCCCTCGCGTCCCCGGCTGCAAAGCTCCTTTTTTTGTGTGTGTGTCCACCGAACAAGGATCCGACGCGACGCGCGGGGAACGCCATGTAGGTGAGTGTGTCCAATATAGCAAGCGCAGCGTTCTCGCTTTGGCGACGCAGCTCGAGCGCTGCTGACACATGAAATGCTTGAAAAATACGCATAGCGAAGCAATACGTGCGCACTTCATCCAACCAAAGACTACTTTCTTAAGTTCCACAATCGAAAACAAATAACGAAGAACACGCTCCAGCACAATCGGTCCGTTCGCTCTGAATCAATGACGCGCACGTGGTACCTCTCCAACACGTAATTTTTATCGCAATGACAACAATTACGTGTTGTTACATGTTATCGCAACAAAGTAATCAGGTAAACAGCAGTGCAGGCATTCGCGAGTAGCCGCGATGCAGCTTTGAAGCTCGTGCACGAAGCCGGTTTGTCTGTGCCTGCCACACGGTGCGCAAACTCTCGTTCTGGCATGACACGATAGAGTGCTCTGTGATGATTCTGTTACATACCGCACCTGTTAAGAGCGGCGAACGTAAACACGGCGTTAGTCATACGCAGTAGCCGGAGCAATGGAACGATCTGCTGCTTCTCGTCGACCGCGAGGAAAACTTATAACATGGAGGTTAATCTCTTGCAAACCTTTTTTCAGCATTCCAATTTCCTCAATCTGAGCAACACGGCACACGAAAATATATCGGCGTTGCCTTTCCTATCAGCCGCCACACGTTGATACGTACGCTCCGAGTGTTCACATACGGAGCGCGCTTAACCTTCAACATGACCGAAATACACTCGGTGGCCGCTAGATGGCCGCAGATTTTGAATAAGGTCTATAGCTGCGAATTTACAACTGCAGCCATAGAGCATGTGTTGAGCATCTGTCTTCAAGATTTACTATGAGGACATTCAATGGTCGAGCTAAAAATCTGATTTTGCCCATAAATTTTCTCATGAAGTGTTCGGTAGACTGGAAGAGTGCCAAGAAATCGTGCATGAAGGTCGTTTGTACTAGACGCTGCGAATACACTTCACTGTTGTTTGGTTTTTTTCTTGAAAGACCACTTTATTCCGATTTTTAAAGTTTCTTTCTTTTAACTTGAGTTTCTGTTCCGCAATGTGAAGAATCTGGTCTGAACAGCCATTCATACCGAGCTTTTTCATTTTAATAAAGCTTCCTTGTTCTCGCGCGAGCCTGAGTACGCGCGCACGAGTAAATGAGCGAGAACAGGAGCGCAGTCGAGCAAGCCGAAAAGATAAGGAGACGAGTTTTCTGAAGCATGGTCAAAGAAGCGACTGGAACGACAATAGCACGCTACAGCGATAAAATTGAGGTATACCAAGGGAATGACTGGTGGGCTGGAAAAGACGGAAATCATTCTACCCATGACGATGACTGCGCAGCGAGAAATAATAAAAGAACAATAAATAATGCTGAAACGCAAGCCGAGCTTCCCGAAAGACAAGACCTCTGGTCGGGGTTTCTTCGGGAAATGTAAAGCTAAACATATAGCGACGATAAAAGCCGGAACTGCTGTCGCCGATAAAGCATTGATGTGTATAGGATCGGACAACGGACGTGGCAAAAGAATTTGTTATTCTCGGGAACAATGGGGTCCGCATCACAAGGTTATGGAGGGCAATGAAATGTAAGAGACGTAAACATTACTGAGAAGAGGAAGGACTTAATTAAAGAGCAAGAGGAGCGTCTCTTCCTTGTTTTAGTAATTTGCCAGAGCAGAATGAAAGCGTGAATATGTACGCACGAGTATCCTGGTTGCTTGGCATGCAGATCTAGCAGCGTATTCACTGAGCCAGGAAAGATAAATAACGTAGCTCCTCAGCGGTGGTCGCACGGACGTTCTATTGCTATTGTTGCGAAAGAACACACAGTCCGGCATTCCCAAAGCAAATGTCAGCGCAGTCGCTGGCTTGATTTTTATGGGCAGAGGCACACGGCTCGTTCGACCTTGTGTTGAGCTTGAGGTTACGATCGTCCCACCCGATAAAACAAACAAACAAAAAAAGAACGCGCCTGAAGCTTGCACTCAGGCGGTTTATCGCTTATGTCCTGCCAATGTGTACGACTCAACCAAGGCCTCACAAGTGCTTTGCCGTTTCATTTAATGGAGTGAAAATATGATAAGGGTTCGCAACCGACTGTGCGAGAATTACGCGTGCTTTAATTTTGACCATCTTTAGGGCGCTGTTGATACGACGAGCGTTGTTGACTAAATTTGACAAGTTTGGCTTTCATTCTTCTTATCTCTAGAGAGAGGCCCCGTTGAATCATATGCTTCATGCATTGCGCGTTTTCTCTATTTGTATACTAGAATGGCCTTTGAAAGGGAACGTTGTTCGTATTTTTGTAGTGCTTTACTACATCATGCATCATGTACGTTTTCGAAAGCGCCAATATTTTATTTCAGAATCCGTGGAGTGACTTTCTCATGCACAGCTCCTACGAAAAATTGCAAGTGTTTACTTGTAATCAAATGATCACAAATCACAATCAATCACAATCAAATGATCTTTAACGTGCACTTAAACCTAAGCACACGGCCGTTTAGTGCATTTCGCTCCCACCGAAATGCAGCCACCGTGTTTAGAGTCACATGCTGCATGATTTTACTGATAAACATGACAGATGGAGGTTTCCTTCATTCTTCTCTCCTATCCAAGCCCTTAGGCATCACTGACCAAAAAGCGAAAGGGGAGCAATCCAAGGACCGCAAATGCAGGCAAACAATTCTGCCCAAACAAAGCCCCGACAACGGACAGCTGAGACGATGATCGAGGCTGACGAGGAGTCTGTAAGATGAGAAGCTCCCTCTGTTAGTCACGTTCCCGTGCATCTGAAACATCTGCGAGGACAGCTGTCTACTAACCGATGCCCGGTAGACTTTTAGTAAGAAGTAGGCCATCTACTTGGCAGGCTATAGTCGACGGCTTCGAAAGTGGACGACCCGAAGCACTCGCAATTAAATTGGGCGTTCTTGCAATAGACGCTGCGTTTGGAGCTGTTTTTTTTTCTATCGCTATATTAGCCTGTACTCGAAGGGCCTGTTTTTCTTGTGTTGGATCTATACCTTATATGATTTTTTAACTTCTCAAAGGTGTTCGGCAACGTTATGGGGCAATGCTAGCGTGGCAACAAAGTTTGCCCAGACGAAAAAAAGTGATAAATTCTCCTATGGACGTCCCAAAATAATTTTTCTCTTTTCTTTTGCAATTCAGTATAACCCTTCTAAGCGCTGTATTGTAGTTCTGTGATTTTTACACTTATTCCTAATTTAGTTCGATGCGTTTCGCTACAACGTTTCAAGCGCCTTTCGGTGGATTGCGATAGAAAACTTCCACTATGGAAAGTAATATAACTTCTGCGGCTACTATCAGTGAAGCTAGCACCAGTGTGTGTTAAAAATAAGTAAAAAAAATCAGGCGCTTATAAAAGAAATTAACAATGTACATAGCGTGCACTAGTGGCTAAAGGCTAGAGACAGAGCAGAGCTGATTGGCACCTATAGCTAGTCCTGGCCTTTCGAGGTTTTGCTGAATTTTTGCTAAGTTATGCGTGGTTATGAGTAGTTATGCTCGGTTTTGCTAAGTTTTGCGAGATTATGGTAAGTGTGGCTAGGAATTTGCAAGTTTTGTAAGGCTTTGCTAGGTTTCGCTAAACGTTGCGAGGTTATGCTAAATTTTACTAAGTGTGGCGAAGTGTTGCGAGGCAATGCCCAGACTCGCCAAGTCCCACTCTATCGCTCTAAGCCAGCCTTTAGTACCGGTAGACGCCCCCGCATCAGAGACGAGTGCAGCGTTGCCGGATAGTAGCCAGTAGTGCTCAGCTTCGGGCCAGGACCAGCTACGTGCCGATCAGCTACGCTGCTCTAGGCTTGCGCCACTAGTGCAAGCTACGCCAAGCTTTTTTGAGTCAAGTAGCCGGCCTTGCCCCGCAAGGACTAGATAGCGAAGCGAACGTGAGGCTATGCACAGATGCGCCAGGGGTTGCTAGGCAACGCGAGGTGACGTCATCGCTCCGAGACATTTTTGTCTACGACGGACGGACTAACGCTCGGCTGAAACAGCTCCGCTGTTTAAGCCGAGAGTAACCGAAGGAAAGGGCCCGTCTTTGTCGTAGGCTAAAGGTCTTTGGACATATTGCTCTAGCGTGAATGACGAAATATTGTGAGTTACGTGGTGGAGCCTCTGGTAGACAAACTACGAACTTCTAAATTTCAACGTCAACATGTTCACCGTTTCCGCAGCTTGCATTCTTCTAGTAGACCTTTCAAAAGGAAATTTGATAAAGAGCACACTAGTTCACATGGCAGTGAAGTTTGGAGTGCTTAAATATTTTGAAGTTGCGATGAAAGCATGAGGGATGTGAACTTCAGTGTGAGCGGCAGTATCTATGCCACCGAACACTTGTACGTTTTCAATAGAAAAATTTACAAATCCATAGAAGAATCTAGACATAGATATTGAAAGAACGCAAAAGTAAGGAGGCTGATTAAATTCCGTTTCTGTGTTGTTTTTCTGCAGTGGGATAAAATAAGAAACACAAAGCTATTGAATGCATTTTAACGCTATTACATGCTGCAGTATGACAATGATCTCATGCTAGGTTACATCTGTATCTAATAGGACGAAAATCGTAAGTAGCCGAAAGAAAATTTAGGTTTCAAACTTGCCCGGATTTCAATTCTTCGGTTAAAATAAAGAGCGCGTGGACGGTCTTCTGGTTAAGATGGCAAGCTAATATATGAAAGTGACAGTGCGTCAGCTTTACGGCACCATACAAAATATGCGGAAGAATGAAAAATATAAAAGTACGAAAAGTGCCCCGAAAGTGGCGACGGCATGGAGCAACGCCTACATCGAAATTAATTTAACCTACACACGCGGCAACGAAGCGTCCCGTAATGTTTTTCACACAACATCGTGTACCTTTCGCAAAAACACCCGCTGGCAATGTCGGCGGCGTTACTTCGCACGCCGTATGTTGGCGACTTGCGACGCCTTCATGCGAGAACCCCGTGACTAGTTTCGGTAGCCTCACAACCGGGAAGCAAACAGTGACCGCTGTCACACAAAAACCCTGCTTGGTCATCGCATCCAAGTCGAACCATCCGTGGCTTACCACTGATGCGAAAACCGAGAAACAAATAAAGGTAAGTTCCTACGGCCATACTGGTTAGGTGAAGTGAAAAAAAAAAGAGGCAATGACGCGGGTGATTTAAATGTGTTCTGCAAACAATAATAGCACAGACGCAGTTGTTCGAGCTGAAACAGTTTTCATCTCTGACGCTTTGCTAAGAAACCGCAATCAATGCGCGCTGTTTGCAGCGTACAGTGTCTTCGTTGCTGTCAGCTTGCTCTTCGCTCGGACAAACTGTTGCGTGCAAACTGAGCCGTAAAACTGCAGCACTGACAGCAGTGCAATTATTATGCGGCACTCAAAGAGCTTCCGCAAAGGAGCACGCACAGACGAGTGGTTCCAGCTGTCACTTACCGCTGCATGCATTCAGAAGCACCCACTCTCCCGCCTTTTATCTTCCGGGCACATCGTGCTTCACCAGTGCCGTTCGCGCTGGCATTTCGAAACACCTTTAGCGTTATCTTTCCACCTTCTCCCCGTATTAAATTAGTACTCATCTTCAGGACCGATTGGTTCGCTGTCTTTTTTGCTTCATTGTTCCATTGGTAGGCGCACATTCTTTTCCTGCCGTAACAGCTGTCAGCGACAGCTGTCTTTAGAAACGCAGTCCGCCCGCAGGCTTGGATTCATTCTTCCGATGACTTCAATATCTGTTGTTCTTGTTTCTCGAGGCGCAAAAACATTTCGAACTCCTTTCCAAATTGTTGCGTGAGGTTACTTCCCAGTGATTTCGTAAACTATAAAAAGTGCATCCACGAGAAATTGATTTGAAGCCGTACGCTGGAAAATAGCATAGCTCCTAGGAATGTTGATTTTCTATGCACGGCTTGTCACTATTCCGTGTAGTCTTAAGCCCTAAGTCTGTGAGACAGTCTTTAATACAGACGTTTCGCGAACACTTAAGAGCGTTGTGGCGCATTGCGTGTAATATCATGTTGTCAACATTTTTACGACTTGCTGCTTGAGAGCCAAGCGCGGTGCTTCCCTGAAGGTGATGCGTTAAATTTTTTGCCTTGCTAAAGAAGTTAGAGTGCGGCGCCCTCTCTTCTTAAATTTATGTGTTATTTCAACTACTGAGCTCTTGCCTTTGCGCTTAGGCATAAGTAGCTTTGGTGTATAGTGTGTTGCAGATGCGTTTCTCCTCTTCTAAACAATTCCAATAAGACATACTTCATATTAATGTGTATTATTTATACGAAAAGAAATACCAAAAACGAGCTTTTCACTATACCTGCTAGTTTTAATAATTTTATAACTGGACACGCAGGACAAGGATTTTGAAGACAATGGCATAATCGGGGACGCCATTAGCGCGCGATGAAATTCTGTGCACAAAAAGTGTATTGTTTGTGCTTTTACAATATAACTACATTATCATATTGTTGTACAGGTTGTTTATGTCACATTACGCGAAGCAGATCACTGTGTATTGTTATCAGCGTTATGGCTCTATCTGTTGCAACAACAGAAAACTATTGCTCCGACTGCTTTATGAAAACGTCAGTGTGCATTAACTATTATTCTGCTATTATGGCTATATATCTGTACTAATGTGCATAAGAATACTTATATAACAAAAGCGCTTGTTCATGCCGAGGCTTAGCAAGCGGAATACACGTGTAGAAACATATTATTCTATGATGTTAGCAAACGTGTATGCGTAGTCCGACTGTGCGTTTCTCTACAAAAGAAAGCAATGTGCACAAATAAATTTTCGAACAATGCTATCAGTTATCTGTGTATCTACATAGTTTCTGTGCAATATAAGAACGCATTGACTAGCATACAAGGTTCACGAAAGAGAAAGGGTCTCATCCATTGAAGTATAGCGAGAAGCTACCACGGACATTCTTATCTACATCACAGAAAGCCAGCTTCCAAGCTAACAAAAATGTATGGTTATTGAACACAGTTACTGTATACTTTTTCAGTCAACTTAAGCGTCTTCGTTGTCATTTTTATTGCTCTTTATCTCTGGCTATATACTGTAATATGGAGATGCAGCTTCTTTTTTTAATGCGAAGCATTTCTTAGCGAACCTCAGGCACTTTGGGCGTTTCTATCTACGTATCTATCTATCTATCTATCTATCTATCTAGCCGCCTACGTCTGGGCGCTCTCCCGGTCGCCTCCATAGGTTGTACTATAACAAAATTTGCATAGCATAGGATGAGTGTATGACGAAAACGATTCACTGGTGATGACATGAATATAGCAAAATACCTGTCGCGTACGTCATGAAACCCTTTCCCTCAGTCACGTGTGGCACATACCCGCATACCAGAGTTCATGTTATGCGGGTATGTGCCACAGGTGTTAATAGAGTCTCAATCAACGCAGTAACCGCGGAGATACACATTGACACGGAAGGAAAGTGATAATAGTTATTGTTGGGGTTTTACGTCCCAAAACGAAGATATGATTATGAGAGGCGCCATAGTGAAGGGCTCAGGAAATTTTGACCATCTGATATTCCTTAACCTGCACTGACATGACACAGTAAGGGTGCCTCTAGCATTTCGCCTCCATCGAAATGAGACCGCCGCGGCCGGGATCGAACCCGCGACCTTCGGGTCAGCAGCCGAACACCGTAACCACTACACCACAGCAGCCGACGCAAGGAAAGTTAGGGAGCTGAAGACAGAGCACCCTTGGAAGACGCTGGGCTACTATCCACTCATCCACGTGGTCCACAACGTCGACCACGTGGATTACGCAAAAACGGGGGTCAATTCTTCCTACAATAACTCTGCCGAGAGGTCCATGTCCCTCATAATTACTGGTGACTTCAGCATTGATTTGTCAAAACCCAACAACGCCTGGTTCTTAGACGGCATGAAAGACGGCTTGGATGTGGACAGGGCATCACAAGACCTTAGTGCCACGTCCAGTACAGAAGGCATCATAGATCATTTCCTCGTAAAAGCTATCGGCGGTTTCCACCAGCTCTACTATACCTTGAACTTCACTACGCTTAGACCGTTCGTAGCCGCGATCACGAATTGATCCGAAAAGAAGTACTGTCCAGCGCTGGTGCTCACTGATCGCGGTGATGATGACCTTATTCAAGAACTGCCAAGAACCCCTTACACACGGGTTCGTGAAACGTGCGTGCATTCTCCGCCATAGCGGATAAGTATATATAAGCACAACAACTGTAACGCAACTCTAACAATTGCAACTGGGACTGTAACGTACGTGCAGTGCGCTTGCGCGTGCCACTTGGCTGTGTATACATCTAGGGAAACTTTTCTGAATAAAGATTAGTTGCCAGTAGCGCCTGTCCTGTGCATCTGTGTTCCTTCATTGTCCTGCTCGAATTCGCGCTATCCAGCATTGAAGAATATAACCACTACATATCAGCTTACTGCGTTTGGTGTTGGTAACACCTATGTTGCTGTTGGCATGGTTAGGCAGCTGTAAAAAACTCGTTATATAATACATGGGCGACTCTTCAAAATATGTGTGCGTATACCCCTCCCATATTTCCCTAGCGTCATTCCGTAACGTTTACCTCAATGTGAAAAATTGCGATACAATCACCTTCCTGCGCACGCTTCGCATTGCATCGATTCCCACGTTACGTGGGATCTGCCGAATTTTTTTACGCGTGTAAAGTTTTCATAAAGAGTGCTTTTCGCATCTAACATTTAACGAAGGATGAAAGCAATGGTCTCTAACCTAAGTCTAAGTCTCTAACCTTCAATGTTTTAACAGCGAAGCGGTTTTTTGTCGAGCATTTCATGCCCGGGATCCGTGGGAACGCTTGTGGGCATCAAAAACGGGTATGCGCCATTGAAATAGGGGAAATTCCACGAAATACCACTGGTCCTCTAAAAATTAAGGCAACAGTTAGCCCAACAAACGGGTATGTTCCACAAGAAATCTGTGCGGCCTATCAGAAAACTATCATAATCATGAACGCGTATGTGCAACAGAAATTGGGTAAGTGGCACTACACACAACTTCCACTGAAAAGGAAGAAGGCAATAGTTAGCCCAACAAATGGCGTGCGCGTTGCCATAGCCACACCACTGTCACGTGGTACTTTGTGGTTATAAAATATGGTGGCTATACTACCACCTCAAAGCTTAATAAAGAGCGTGTAATTAAGGGCTGTAATACAACATAACGGAGCATCTTAAGCGAAGGCTTCTTTGTAAACCTGTGTATAAGAGAGGTATGGTCAAGATGCAATAAAACTATACTACCACCTCAAAGCTTAACAAAGAGTGCTTGATAAAGAGCAGTGATACTTTATACCTGACGAAGGGAACGCCGCCAGCTTCCGAAAGAGCGAAGGCAACAAAGCCGAAACCCTACACAAGAACTACTGGAAATAAATACTTTCTACGAACGAAAAAAGCTATATTCGAAACACTCAGTCTTTGACCTGTGGGCTGTAGAAGCCAACAGTGAGAAACAACCTGTCGTCGTCGTTCCGGCAACAGACTCAGATAGAACGGAAGCACTCAGACAGTCAGCGCACTGGAAAATGGCATTAGCGTTCGCCATTTTCAAGTGCGCTGACTCAGCCGCGATAATTAGGGACTCAGATACGGCGTGTCACAATTACAAAGAAGAAAAAGAACTCGGAGGAAGCCGCTGAGCAGCCTTATTCAATGCTGTATTCGAAGGAATGGTGATATTTCAGAGACCTACGTCGTGTGAACACAGAGACACGAGGTCGTGGTTTGCGTCAGTTTACAAAGCGGCCGATGCCGCATCCAGAGAGCATACAAGCCAGGTTTTCCTGCCTGTGGAGAAATACGACAAGATCACAAATAGGAACACCAACACTCTGCCTAACCAAAGGCTCGAATGAATAATGCACCTGCATCACTATACTTCACCTCAAAGTTCACAAAAAAGACAATTATTTTTTCGATGACTACAAGCGGCCACTTATGTTCGCAGTAGCCTAACGCATACAATTTCTTACAATAAATGTTTCCGTACTTCTGGAATTTTCGCGAGGACCAGTGTACACTACACCACATTACGATGAAGTGCTGGGGATGCCGGCCGCTAGGCAACTGGAGACAGAAAATGAAGAAACGGCATAATAACAGACGACACAATCGGACTGTAAAGAGCTCGAGCGGGACATTTGCTTTTGCCCGGCTACGGGGGGCCATTGAAAGATGGTGGACCAGGTCTGGGTTTCGGCAAGAGCCCAGGGATTTCAAGAATGAGGAAGGGGTGGACATAAGGCAGATAGAAAGGATTTTTCCGCAATGATTCAGGAACAAACATTTGTTTCTCCCTCTGCTCTCAAATTCCTCTTTCATTGTATAACTTCCCCGACACGCGTTCAGAACATAATGACGTCAAAATCAATGCTGGCATCTTTCGCTCTCGAAAAAACTACCTTATCACAAGTGTTATTCGCTGTAAACACTGTCTCCTAATTTATGAAGTCTCGGGGTAATGATTTCTTTTCCTATCGAGTCCCACACCCTAGCTGACTTTGCAAAGATGGCTCAAGCACGCTGTAGGAAGTAAAGAACATACGTTGTAAGTCTGCATGTTTTCCAGCGCAATATGTATTACAACACGCCACAAGTTCAGAGAGGTTGTAATTTACAAAATTTGAGCGTAAGACACCGAACAAGGAAGACACGTCATGTTTTAATATAATCGATACTGCGAACGCTCTCTAACATTGCAGTACACACTTGATTTCGCGGACATATTTGAACCTTGTAAATTGTCCACGCTCTTAATTCCAGTGCTTTACTGAAGCATTTTTCACAAGCTCTTCTGTGGTAAAACATTTGTCTGGCTAGGTGCCGTTTCCATTGTTTCACTGTGCTCATTGTGTGCCGGAAAACCTGTTAGGCTCGTTGCTCAAGTCTTGTAACTAACACGCTCCACTGCTGCTGCAGCATCGTTGGCCAGACTTTATACAGCCGTCGCCGATGTATAGTTTCTTTCATTGGCAATGACAGAGAAGCGGTTCCGACGATTCAAACCATGTCCCTCCACCCCCCCCCCCCCCCACACCGTTTGGGGGTTTTGCGCAATTTACATGTCAATATATCTAGAATAACTAATGTACTCTACGTAAAGAACAGCTTGTGTACAGTTGTTTTTTTTTAAACGGAAGTACGCAACCGTTGAGTCGATACAGCACAGTATCCGATACCAGCATTACTCGAGACATCGCTACTATGGCCAGTGGGACTAAAGGCCCATGTTGAACGCCCATGTAGCATCGGTGTGCATCGTGCTTTGAAGCCAGGTTATGGTGGGCCGTACAGTGTGGATCCATTTGGTCAATTAGCTGCGGCCTCTTGGCATGTTCAGCCAGAGAGAGAGAGCCCTTTTGTCGACAAAGCGAAGAAGGAAAGTCGACCGAACGGTTGTACGTCCTCATGGCGTTTCCATTCTGGAGGCATCATGAGAGCTCTTTGAATGGCGCGCTCACAAAAGCGATGGCGGAAGTAGGAGCGGATTTCTCAGAGATGAGGTTTAAGCTGTGCGGAAAGACGTGGCTCGCGAAACGACGCCAGGACAGTATCGACTGCGGCAATCGATATTAGATTTCCTGATGTAGACAATGGTGACAAATTACCGTGTCTGGCGGAAGGCGGGCCCCTTTCGCTGTCTCTGGAAGTGCGCGAACGACACGCTAAAGGAAGCCATATATCTCGCGCTTGGCTGGCTTCGCACATTCTAAGTAACTCTCCGGAATAAAGATAAAAAAAAGCACGTTGTTTTCTTTTCTTTCTGGAAAGGAAACGACCAGCACTTCCGCTCTTTGGTGCCACTGCGATCGACTAAAAGGGAGGTGAGTGTGCTGAGTCATTTAAGCGGTAGAAATGACTTCCTTTCAACGCATACAGGAAATACGATTCACTACTAGCTAGCGGGAATAAGGAGCCTACCGCACTACTTCCTTTAGTTGAGGACTCCGACTGCCTAGCACTGTCACTTTTGTATTGTATTGCCATATATGCCCGAGCGCATTGTATATGATGCCACAAGTAAGCTTATTTTTCATTTACACGATTAAGCGAGCAGCAACTTGTTTTGCCTTCGAATGGTATCTTTATGTCAGTTGTGAGTAGTTTTAGGCATTTTTCCTCGCACCCAGCTTTGTCCCCCCAAGAGAAACATACTCAAAACTGAACGCACAAGTCCTCCGCCTGCCTGCCTCCCTGAAGGAACGCACTTTTCGTGGGTGCCGACCATGCCGGCCCCCTCCGTACTAGCAAAATATCCTAGCGCGGCCTCTGTTTACACCTAATGCACTCTAGGTAGTTTCCCTTCCACTTTTGAACAGGATTAGGAGACAAAATCGTGAGCTTCAAGAGCATTTATACAACACGAATGTGCTCCTTTTAATATTTATTCTATTTATTTAATTTAATCAGTTCCGTTATGAGAGAAGCATCGTGCGACCACGGCATCAGCAGATCAATTGACTTTGCGTTAGTAGCTAGAAATATAAGGAAAAAAATTGGCGGTGACCCTACTCTTTCACTTAGGTATCTGATACTCGCACATGCCCCTCGGCGTTCAATATGTCTGGTCTATTCCTTGGGTAAACTTCGTGCTCCTTCGCACTGCCGAAGCGGGCCTCAGAGCACATGTAGATAGAAGGTCGTGGTTGAGATCTGCTCCCCCAGGTGCCGCAACGATCCCACTGCTCACAAGAAAACCGCATGCTTTTGCATGGAATTCCTTCTATTCATTTTCATTATTTACTTATCGAGGCATTCTGGCGCGACTGCCACCTTCCGAAACTGCGATAAAACAATTTTTCTCGATCTTACATAGACTTAGGTAAGATGGCAGCCACATAGCGTTGCGCTAATTGCGAGAGGTGATGTGGAAGAAACATACGTGTCCCATTGACGTAGAACGGTTTCCTCATTCGTTGGATCGTATATATATATATATGTATGATTTGTGTGCTCGGTTTAGATAGGTGAAAATTTTACTCATTCATGTAATGGAAAACCCGTAGTGGCACCTACGCCACACGAATCGGCTTACTGTAGCGCCGTCTGAACTATCTCTACACGTATGCTGGCTTGCGGTTCTGCTGTCTAGCACTTTGAGCGTTTTTTATCTATCTATCTATCTATCTATCTATCTATCTATCTATCTATCTATCTATCTATCTATCTATCTATCTATCTATCTATCTATCTATCTATCTATCTATCTATCTATCTATCTATCTATCTATCTATCTATCTATCTATCTATCTATCTATCTATCTACGTCTGGGTGCTCTCGTGATCGCCTCCTAAACTTGGTGTAGACCACTATTGACATGGGAGGGTAAGAGGATTTGACGAATACGACTGTCTGGTCATGACATGAATAACGTGAAAATACTGTCGCGTGCGTTGTCAAACCCTTTGTTCCAGACACGTGCGGCACATACCCGTTTACCACAGGTCGCGGTGTGCAGGTATGTGCCACAGGTGACTGACAGTTTATATCTACCCAGGAACGGCGAGAAGACATTGGTAAATTAAACGAGAGAGCGGTAAGAAAAACCGACATTGGCAGCGTTGATCCGACGAATGCAAAGAATAAAAATTAGGATCCCAGCATTAATCCAACCGAAGCAATCAGCGTAGCAGTCATGTATGCTACCATAGAGCCACGCGATGTCTTGAAACTGCTTTGGAAAAACACCTTACGCAGGCATAATGTGTGTGCAATGTCAATTGTAATTATGGTGCTGGCTATCTAACTTTATAACAAAGCAATAAACACTACATATGTTCTCCAACAATACAGCCATCATGTCAGATTAACGTCTGTCGTTCCAGTGATGGCTCCGCTTTTATATAAGAATGATTAACACTACATTTGTATTCGTATCTTTCAGCAAGATTTATTCAAGCGTTGCTCGACCGGCCTTGATCGACCGAAGTGCACCGTAAAGTGCAGTTCGTTTACATAATACTGACGTATGTGCTCTAACATGAACGCTGATGTTACGTCAGACCATAAGTTATTCTTTAAAGCCAGTGTTGTCGACGTGCCTGGTAAGCACACGATGTGCACACAACCACTACACTTACAAAAACATGTCGGTAACTCGTAACACTTGGCTCAAAGCCAAAAAATGCAGCATAGAACTACTCACTGACTGCTTCGCATGAAACCAATTCCCACAAGGCGTGGGATCTGGCGAACTTTTTTTAGTCAAGCCAACTTTTCCAAGCTTTACCAGATGTTCGTGGTTTGGTGCGCCTCCATTGTTGCACTCCCGCCAGTGAAGTGATGTTCTTTTCTATCTCAATGATCGGTCCCCTCTATTAACTCTACCGACCCTGTGGACAGCGTCAAAGCTAAGAAGTCCAAAGCTCAGGCGGCAAATAGTATGATGCTGGACACACGGGTCGCGTGCTTAGCGAATTCGAGTCTCGCCAGGTAGCCTGGCAGGAACGCAATCACGATGGATGAAAATTTTTTTTATTGCAAATCATTTCTTAGCTAACCAAATCAATTTGGCCGTTTCTATTTATATTTCAACCTAGCCGCCTGCGTCTCTGCGTTCTCGTGATCGCCTCCTTAGGTTGGTACATAGGAAAATTTTCATAGGTGGACGTGCATGTATGACGAACACGATTCGCAGGTCATGAAATGAATACCATCACTTCCCTGTCGCGTACGTCGTGAACCCCTTTCCACCAGACACTTGCGGCTCATACCCGAGTACCACGGCCCATGGTGAACGGGCATGGGTCACAGCAGATTCCCACTCTATACCAACCCAGACGTTGGAAATCTTAACCCGACAATGTTAAGGGGCCCGTTTACAGAACATGCAGTGCCGGGGTTGGTGGTATTTTCGATGGGTTAAGTACCCCGATGAAAGCAAATAATAAAAATTACGGCAAGAGCTGGAATCGAGCCCAGACATTTTGCATGGCAGTCAAGTATTCTACCACAGAGCTACGCTAGGGCTTCAATCTGTTTCGGAAAAACACCCTATACAAGCGTCATGTTAGGGCAACGCCAATTCGGGTGGCAGTGTTGGCTATACGCTTTTATATCAATGTAAAAAAACATATCTATGACACCGCAAGCGTAGTGCGAATAGGCCTACTATCACTACGTATGATATACATGTCATCGCTCCGTAGCGTGCACTGCGTAGCGATTTAACTGACGTCTGTACTTTACCGTGAGTGCCAACGTTAAGTCGGACCATGAGCTACCCCTTAACACGCCATTGTACTCGGCGAGCCTATAAGCACAGGATACGCGCAATATACTTATTTACACGGAGGCAACGATATACCTCGTAACGCTTGACTCAAAGCGAAAAACCCGGCAGAAGCTGCTACGGCCTGAGTGCTTCGCACGATATTGATTCCCACATTCCGTGGGATCTGTTGGATTTTTAGCGTTGTGATCATTGGTGCAATAACAAGTAGTCCCATATAATGCTGCGTGCTATACTGAAATTTCCTAATGACAAGGTTCTGCCTGAAATCTAAAAATTTTTACGGACAAATAAAGGGCGAAAAACATGAGTGTTCGCACTAAGTTTCTGGTGCAATCCCCTTCGCTGATACAGTGATGTGCTCTCATACATATTGCAATGTAGAGATCCACTCAAGGAAGGTATCCCAGGTTGCGAATATTGTGTGCATTATATCCTCCTTGCTTCGACCAACTGTTTTACTTTTCCAAGCACAATGCAAAATGAAGATCACGGCCCCTAAGCAGTTAGAACACAAGCCGCATAAAAATTGAACTCTAAAGTGGAATAGTTCTTGACGAACGGCGTCTTGTAACGTCAACGTACAGCGCTGTAGGTTTCTTGGTTGCCTGCATATGCAGCTGTTTGCGTGTGTGAATTGCGTCATATTTGCGTGGATTAATTTTATACAGGAATGACAATAGGCCGTTTGGAGTACGAGCACTTTGTGCAAGATAGTGTAACTAAGGCTCAGCGCGTACGCAAAGAGCGGGCACGCACCATTACTTAGCACAACGAAGTTTATTATACTAATAAATTAGTGTATGCGCGATTCTCACAACTTACACGCATGTAAAATATTTTTTATGCTCCAGACAAAAAACGAACAAGCCAGCCGCCATGTAAAAACAAACGCCGAAAGGAAGCCCAAAATTGAACCCAGTTTCAACGAAAAGTGCAAAACAGCAACGACAACTAAAAGAAAGGAAGGTAGACAAAATATTTGAGGTATTGTCTCCGATATCTAGCAGCTGATGCAGTCCAGCAAACGAGCTGCACAAATCACTGGTCGCCAGATGGCGGCTCACTTGGAAGTGGACAAGCCCGACAAGCCCATTCTTGATCCAGAAGCAAGCTACCACACAAAACGCTGCTCTTATCTTCAGACTTGTTCGCTCCATCCTTTTCCCGAGTTCTATCAAAAGCACCATGACAACCGTACTAGCCAACTGCAACGAACTGCCCGAGAGTAGTGCTGTAGCTCTCACGAAAGGCCACACTGAAAAACACATAAAAAGCGCGGCCAGTCCTCAAGCGTTAGCGAAGATCGGGACCACGGCGCATTTTGTTTCGCTTCGACAAGAGGCTCTTCCGCACAACGTAGAGAACGAAACATTGAACGAACGAAGTGGAATCGGCGTCGATGGTGGCAACAGTGACTGTCGCCTTTGTGGCCCTGTTCATTCTCAACTATCAGTACGATATTGAAAAGTTCAAGCAGCAATGGTATGCCAAAGATGACCAAAAGAATAGTTATGTGCACTGCTTGCGAGAATGCCCGGACAATATTGCAGTGATTGCAAGAAAGACAACACAAAGTCTGTCAAAAAGATGTTATAGTCGTTGTAGTACTTTAATCAATTAAATCATACAAAGTAAAATAGATTATTAGACCGACGTAGCCGTCATGCCTGTCACTCCTCTATACTTTACGTGTGGCAGACATTTGGCTCCTTCGGTTTTCTGGTTGAACAGTGAGAAAAAATGTTGCACTAGTGTATCTAGTGCAAAACTTTTTAACGCTATAGCGCTAAACAGATAGTTTCACAGAAATTCCGGTGTCATCGTCACTGGTTGTGATCAAAGGATCAGCGTTCTCTGTGACTAAAAATTCGAGAAAGATGCAAATAAAATAAATAATGAAAAACTTCGGATTGAGTTAGAATCAAACTCAGGCCTTTAGCGTGGTAAGCAGGTGTTATACCACAGAGCTACGCCATTGCTTGAAACTGCTTCGAAAAAAAAAAACACTATATGAATGTCATGTAGTGGGAGGAGTCTCCTTAACGCATGCAATATTGCACGGCAGAAGCGTACAATAGCGCCAAGCGTCGAAACATGTAAATTGCGCAACGGGCGGGTGTTTTAAAGGTCACCTATTACAAAGCGCTTAAATATATTTAATCATCATCATCAGCAGCAGAAGCATCAACTAAGTGAGCATCTTCGTAGGTTCACGTGTTGCCTTACGGGCGCATAGTAGGCCCTTCGCTGATTCGCAAAAGCAAGAATTATGGTGTAGTGGTGTAGATATTACGAAACGCATTTTGATGAAAAATTTGTAACGGGGGTTTTGCTGAAGCCGAGTTTCGACAAGCAATTTTGCCTTCTTCAAGGCTCCCACTTGCAGCATTGAAGAAGACATGTCTGCTTGTCGAAACAGCCCCTGTTTGCGAATTTTTCATCACAAGCTTTCATCTTCCCCTGATCCTGCCTTCTTCTAGAACGCATTTTGCGACTTGATAGTATTGAGCCGATTCTCTGGTGAACGCGAAGACTTCTGATGTGTACACTAGAACTGTAATAGAAATTAATCCCCAGCTGCTTCACAGTAATAAACAGCACGGAAAAACTAGAGACAAAAGGAAAGAACAACACGGGACGAGCTCTGACTGCCAACTGAAACATTTAGTATGTATAACCATGCTTAAGTAACACAACTACATACCACGTGGACCTGAAGGTTCGATAAGAAAAGCAAGCTACGAAAAACCGGTTACAAAAACAGCAAAACGATAAATATCTTCGTACGCTCATATAATCCAACTCGTTGTCAAGAACTTTGTGAAGTCCAGTTGCTTATCCTGTAAGTGAAAAGAGGAAAGGGGGTGTGAAAGAGTGAAATAGGAGAGTGTTTATGGTATCACAAATTGATTAGGACTATGGACATTCCTCTGGTTATATTCTTCTCTGTTTACTCTTTTCTTGTGATCAGTCTTCTTTTTTTTGTATTATTACATGTGTGCGTAGAACTTAATCACTTGCTTAGAAATGCTGAAGCGGGGAAGACAGATTACGAAATTGAAAAAATAACGATGTAACTTTCCGTTTGAAATGAGACATCCGTTGGCCGGCCTTGAAGCCTTAGTTTTGAAATCCAGCTCGCGTGTGACTGCCGTTAACCTATAACAGATTAAGCAACGTGCAGAGCTCCAGATTACGACTCTAACAAGGACTTCATCTCAGAAGTTACGCATAGCGTGATCGCATTCAGTTCATGTGAAAAGGACTGGATCATACATAGTTCAAATAATTTTCTCGCTGCTTTTTACAACGTATTTTTGGCAATTACTCTGCCCTGCGGTGTTTTCTATACTGACATATTACATAATCTCAGCCGCAGTTTGTCTTTCGTTAAAGCTGTCCTTCAAGACTTCAAGGACAGCTGTAATGGCTCCAGAACGCCACCTCAACGCCAACGTGTCAGTAGATGTTACGCACGAGTTCTGCGGTCTTTATATTAACATTGAAGATGTCTGCCGGGTTAAGGGTACCAGACTTGGAAAACTGAAGCCGTGCACTTAACGATGATGCCGTGCACTTGATTATTTACGTGGCGGGAGAGTGCCAGTTACTGCTTGCGCAAGTGATAGCGTTGTCTAGGCCGTCGTTAGATTTATGTACAATCAAAAGTCTTCCGGTTCCCTCATTCACGCAAGGCCGGTCTCCTGTCGGGCTAGATGGCGTAATAGTTAGCTGTTTCTGTATTTCTATATCGTGTTTCTGGCCGATATAGTTCACTGGGTACGCAATGTCCGCATTGAACTGGCCTATGAAACTGGGTACTTGCAAAGGCAGCAGTGTACTTCATTGACGCAAAATTGGGTTAGGGTTTATGTAGCGCTTTTTAAACTCAAAAGAAAAATACTTTATGATTTCGACAGGGATGGGTACAATCCAGCCCGCTTCATATATGTCGGAACAAACATTCACTATCGTCATACAGCGGCACAGTGCACACTTCCTGGAGACAGGGCTATAGACGGTGCAGCGTTTTCAGAGGGAGGCGCCATAAAGGAGCCCGGTTGCATAGACGTGTTATACCAGATTCATTTCTGTGGGGGTAATATGTTGTGTGGCTATATTGCCTACGTAATAATCACAGTAACGCTGACATTTATTGTAGCGTTAGCTACACTTGCCTAGCCGGAGCCGATTTCGCGTGGGTCATCATGAGCCGTGCTGCGCATGCGCGAGGATAAGTGCGGAGCCGGCATCTCACGCGCTCTCAGCGACCGGCGCGCGCGTCTCGCCGCTGCTGGTGGCGGAGAGCGGGAGGAGTGGCGTCGTAGCCGGGCAGACAGACTGTCGCCGGTGCGCGCGACTCGCCGCTGCTGCTCTGCGTATTTGAGAGGGGTGACGTCGTAGCCATGGCGCGCAGCTATTAGCCTTCGCTGTGCAGTCGCCGTCTGACAATGCGCTGGTGCCGCTTGATAGCGCCCCTGACTGGCGTTTGCAGGTGGGTAATGCCATGGAGAAGGAGAGCGCAAATGCTGCTCAACGGCGCAAAAGAGCCGAGAAGCTTATGTCATCGGATCCCGAAGTAGTTGACTGGCAATTAGCGGTACAGCGTACGAAGAATGAACAGAGGAAGGTTAAACGTGCTGCGGAGACAGTGGAGGAAAGGGAGGAACGTCTAGCAAAGCGGCGTCGCCAGGATGCTGAGCGACGTGCCCGACCACCTCTGCAGCAACAACAAGACGCCGTCGATGACGTCAAGGCTCGCCGATCGACTGCCTATACTGTGAAACTTAGCGAAAGCGCCAGTGCGACTCGGACCTTCGAGACGGACTTCGTAAATAATCCGTTTGGATACGTGTGCGACGTGTGTGAAAGACTATGGCACATGAAAGACTTGACGCCGCTAAGTAGTGCCATGCGTGAAACGTTGAGTTTAGTGGCGGCGCCTGAGTGGGGTGAAACCGTGGCGCGGGTTTCTACAACGTGCAAGAACTTTCTCTTTAAGCAGAACATTCCGCTCTTTAGCGTTACCAATGGGTATCGTTAGCCGGCCATACCGCCAGGTCTACCGGTTCTGAACGATGTGGCCGAATGTGTGTCATTGGAGCAGCAGTAAGCACGACAATCAAGCTAATCCTAGACAATCTGGAAAGCTCAGAATAATCAGCTGAACCTTTCCTAACGCTACGTATATCCTAGCATAGCCGAGCTAAGCCACTGCAAATTTTTGTTAAGTATTTCTTGCCAGAATACTTCCTTGCACTCCACCGCAGTGCCCCATGGTACCGTGTATTGCATACACAAAGTATAATGGAGTCACGGTGAGCACACGACCGGCTTTTGCTTTCGAACGCTGCTTCTTCACAACCTTATCCACTGCCTTTAGGCATACGGAAATCATGTCTCCCGCATAAAAACAGCACAAAAGGAAACGAAAACAAGAACATCATAAGTATGAGCCTGCAGGAACAAGACTGAGAATTCGAAGTCACCGTGTCCCGAACCTTTTCGATATAATCCGAGAGGCCCAGGAAACGGGTACACACAAATGGTCCTCCCCGGATGCCTAAAGTGATACATCCTGACGCGACCCAAGCGTCATGCCTCTGCTCCTTTTTCTTCAAGGAATCAAACAAAACCTGATCGAAATGGAAGAGGTGAGAAGGGAACCATGGGATTGCAGATAACACGAGGTAAGGGCAGTTGGCGGGAACAGGGCGAAGGCGGAAACAGTTGAACAAGAAGAAAAATTGAAAGTAGAGAACAGAAACATGATGGAGAAATACATAACCAAGGCTGACATATTGATCAATTCCATCTTGATTTGCCGCGCGCTTGCTGGCTGCCGCTTTCGCTGAGAGTAAAGTAAGCCTAATTCCTGTTGATCGCAATGACTCCTTACAGCACACCAGAACTTTTGTCGTTGTCTTGATGTTCCACTAATCAGTGCTCTTTATAGCTCGCATTTTCTGACTTTGAATATGTCGTCTTTTCTGACCTTGGGAGCTCATAAGTTCGCATATATCTTCATTCTGCACAAACACGCATGAACTAATGTTCTAGAAATAATTAGCTCGTAAATGTTTATGGAACATGAAGATGTCTGAGCAGGGCGTAACATTGAGGCTAGGCCAATGGTTTTCTTTTTACAATGATGATGATATGTGGTGTTTAATGGCGCAAGGGCGATTTGATGGCCAAAGAGCGCCAAGGTTCTGTTTTTATAGTAAGTGCCGATAAACATAAGGCGCGCAGTTGTATAATGTCGATTTAAAAATTTACTGACGTCTCGCGTGTACAGAAAATTGTAGACGACATAAAATAATGGTGAGCCGTAAGCTGATCCCTGAAAACTGATTTGTTGAAACGGAGGTCTACCCAACTGCACTGGCGATTTCGATTCACAAACGGAGACCTTCCTTTAACCTCGCTGGTACTTCGCTTCATGAAAATGGTGTCCTGTGCCACAAAGGTATTCAATGCGTTTGATGGGACAGGGACGGTGGATGGCAGGACGGGTTCATGCGGTGAAAGCTGGTATGTAGGAAACCGGCTGTATTCGATGTATAGGGTTTTCCATTAAGGGCGGGTCGATGCTGAAATGGAATAAAACAAGCTCTGTGTGAGGTAATAACGCAATTATTTTTTTATTTGAAAGGCCCATGTATGCCATTATGTATGGAATATAACATCGTTGAAATGTCCGCCACGGCTTGTCACGGTGGCACATATCCGACTGGTACAAATAGATCCTGTTAAATTTCAGTGATGGCCTGGGTTATCTTGATTTTAAGGGCAGCGGTCGATTACTGCTAATTAGTACAGGCCAGCGACTTCAGAAAACCTCAGAAGAAAACGTCTAGCTGGGTCAAATGTCACACGATATTGGTGGGCAATTCAGGTCTTCTCTACGAGAGCCTTCATACCATCAAATGGTTCATGCAGAATGTCCATCGTTGCATCCACTGTGTGGCACGTAGCGCAGTCCTGCATTAACCACATGCCGTCTACATCCGTATCGCTCAATTTCGATCAAAAGAAATTGGTTATCATCTTTCCGTAGCGCTCGCCATTGACGGTGATGGCCTCAACAACGTCGTTCTCAAAAATATTGCAGTGGCTTAGCTCGGGTATGCCAGGATAACGTAGCGTTAGCAAAGGTTCAGCTAATTATTCTTAGCTTTCCTGATTGTCTAGGATTAGCTTGATTAGCATGCTTACAGCTGCTCCAATCACACGCGCATGGTATACTTATTATGCGGCACATGTATATTTATTTTGCCAGGCAACTACTTGGGGATCTGATGAGTTATGCTTCTCCGCCCTTCTGCGCCGTTCAGAAGCATTAGCGCTCTCCTTTTCCATGGCTATCTCCATGGCTCCAGAGGCGTTATCAAGCGGCTACAGCGCAGTGTCAGGCGGCGACTGCACAGCGAACGCGAATAGGTGCGCGCGCGCCGGCGCCAATGCGTCTGTCAAGGCTACGACGTCACTCCTCTTGAAAGCGCAGACCGGCGGCGGCGGAGTGCGCGAGAGCTGCCGGCTCCGGTGCGTGACATCACTGATCCTCGCGCATGCGCAGCACGGCTCCTGAGGATCCACGCGAAACTGGCTCGGCTAGGCCAGTGTAGCTAACGCTACAAAAAGTATCGATCAATGACGCCACCGGCCCAACATCCGCACCAAACAGTAAGTTTTTGTGGATGCATTGCCACCTGCTGAAGCTCGTGTGGGCTGGCATCGTCCCATATACGGCAATTGTGCTTGTTAACATAGCCATTTATCCAAAATGGCGCCTCATTGTTAGAAGTCATTTTTCGGCGCAACGTTTGCACGAAGGAACAGTCATTTTGATAAAAAAATGTAACCATTTGGACGTGCTACTCAATCATGTAACTTGCCATGGCGATTTGGCATCAGTGACTGAATAATAAACAACAGATTAGACAGACGCCACCAAAACAACATGGCCGGCATAGATTGCCAACATCGACCCGCCCTTAATGGAAATCCCTATAGTTCGAGCGATATCTCGAGAAAACTTGCGACTCCAAATTCCACCTCGCCTACCAATATCCCTGACAACCGTTCTGTGCCGTCTGTGTTTGCGGTATCTTTCAAAACGTGTTTGCTTGCCGCAACGGAATGGCAGGCATGTAACCTCCGCGGCAGTGAGGAAACTATCAAGCATATTATTTGGGATGGCTCTCTTTGCAGCTCCTACAGACAGTCGATCTCAGCAATGTTAGCACCCTTCGACGACAGGTTGGTTTCCGAGCAATGATCGTAGAATGCCGGAACGTTCGAGTATCCCATTAGACAGCGACGAAGGAGCTCCTGAAGTTTCTACGAGGAACACCCTTTTTTTTGAGAGTGACACTCCCGTATTTATGGCGTTTGTGTGTGTTTCTACCTATTACAGCGAAAGCTGTTATGAGATCATTTCACCGGCCGTTTTTGGCGCCGTAGTTGTCCGCCGCCGCCGCCGCCGCCGCCGCCGCCGCCGGTGTCCGTAACCAGTATCGCTCGAAATAAGAAAAAAAAGCGAAATAAGAAAAAAATTCCAGGATGGAACGAGGTTCGAACCTGGGCCCTCTGCGTCGGAGCCCAGTATTCAACCTATGAGCCATGCCGGTTTTTTTTTCTTTCATGGTATTTATTCAACACAGACATGGCACTTGAACGCAATTCAATACAAAAAACTAATATGTTGATTATGCTCTTATCGAGACACAATGACTAACAGACGGCACTATCGAATTCGGAATCATCTCTATAGCGAATACATCAAGTAACGCTATAGCAACGGCCTTTTCCAAACTGCTTTGCAAAAAGGTCCTATACAGGCTTCATGTCGGGAAGGAACCACATTAGCATATGCAATATAGCGTGGTAGAAGAGTAAAATAAGCATCAAGCGTCGCACAACGTGAATTCTGTAACCAGGCGTCACACAATGCGAATTGCGCAACGAGTAGGTTGTTGAATGCTTCCAACCCATTACAAAGGACTCTGCCATAATTCTTCGTAGTCATCAGGCACAGCATCAACAAAGTGCGCATAATGCCTTACATGCGTTTAGCAGGTACCACGGCTCTCCGTAGAATGACCGAAAATGGCACAGTGCCTGCTGCCCTACTTCTCAAAAATTACAATGATTTATAGCGTAGTGGGTTCCTCGCAAGTGCACTTGTATTGGTTGCCAAGGAAGCCCATAAGCGCATGATCCATTTCCTCGGGGTCTCAGTAAAATTACAATGATTTAGAGCGTAGTGGGTTCCTCGCAATTGCACATGTATTGGTTGCCAAGGAAGCCCATAAGCGCATGATCCATTTCATTTCCTCGGGGTCTCAGTAAAATTACAATGATTTATAGCGTAGTGGGTTCCTCGCAAGTGCACTTGTATTGGTTGCCAAGGAAGCCCATAAGCGCATGATCCATTTCCTCGGGGTCTCAGTAAGGTTCTTCGCCCCCCCCCCCCCGTCTCTCTCCCAGGTCAACGTATGTTATACAGCATGACGGGAGAGGGAAATAGCAACCGGGCGTCACCCAATGCAAATTACATAAATGGCGGGCCGTTTAAAGCTTCCAACCCATTACAAAGGGCTGAGCCATCGTCACCAGTGGTCGCGTCAACAGAGTGCACATAATGCCTTACAGACGTGTAGCTAGTGCCTCGCTTCTCCGCAGAATGACGAATAATGGCTTAGTAGGTGCTTCCCAATTTCACAAAAATTTTGATTTATGGCGTAGTGGGTACCTTTCTAGTGTACTTGTATTGTAGCCCCAAGAGAGCTTACAACGGGCTCTAGAAACGCCGCTTTTCCAGCTTTCGCTGTGACTGTGCTGCGGTTTCAGCGCAGGCCTGGCGTTTTCTTCCTCCCTCTCTACCTCTCCTTCTGTCTCTCATTATTAAGGCGAAACCGTGTGAACATGACATTCAATGAAAAGCCGGACGGAGCATGAGTTTTAGCGTGAGAGGCATGACCAAAACGAAGCACGCGCTGCGCGTTCACTTCATTGCGTCGTACGCTTCATTAAAGAAATAAAAAAAAAACTCGGAAATAATATAACATGAGCTACGCGTTCACTTTATTTTTGCGGAATTCACGTGAATTACAAACTAAAAAAAATTTAAAACAAAGCGGCATTCGCGTGGTACAAAGTACACGATAAAATAGCCCCACCGGGCGGCTTCTGCTTTCGAGTCGTCTTAGCTGAATGCATAAGAGACCCTGTGAGTTTTTCTTTCTCTCTGCTGTTACCCTGGAGTGTACCTTTTCAGTAATGTTATAACTTATACTACCTCGCTTATGTGCTGAGCTGCGTCCATCCTTGATACAGACGCACAAAAAAGGTTTCTTCTTTCGTGTGCTTTCATGGGATCACGTTCCATCGGTTACATTTGCTCGATCCAACGCTGCGACTGCAGCTGCTTCAGGATCCTTCCTGGGGTGAAGAAGCAGTGTTGTGCCGTCTACGCCTGGTAGTAGCAATCAGCGACGCCTGTTCAACTAAACTTAAGACTGCCGGTACAACGGTACGCAGTGACTGCGCTGTGGAGGAGATTATCGAGAACCTTCTGTACTACTGCCCGACTTTGGAAGATAAAGGCTTGAACTACGTGTAAATTTAGATCACCAGAAATGACTGCATCATCGACGATATCTTTGGACTATGGGACAGCGCATAACAGTTGCTAAAAGAACTGTGACGTGACGTAAAGATAACGCTGTGCAAAGCCATGCACACGCTCAAGACAGCAGCAATATACGCCCCCCTTTCTCGGGCCTATATAATCTGCGGCTTTCTGCAATAAAGCGTTATTTCCACACCCGTAGCCGTCTAGAGCGTGCTACAAGAACCAAAATTGTTGCTGAAGTTTCTCAAGGCTGCGGTATTTTTCTAACCGTCTGTGACACGGAGCACAGAACTTTACTGTGTCCGCGGCAACAACGGTGACCTTTCTATTCTCTTGAACTTTTTTTTCCTGCCCCCTTTTTTAGTGCAGGCTATCCAGCCGTGCTCAGCCTTGTTTAGCCTACCTGCCTTTCTTTTATCCTTCTCTCCATCTCTCTCCCCTTACGCCTTCCACAGTGCAGTGTAGCTAACAAGGTATTTATTCTCCCTGCCTTCTGGGTAACGTGTATCTCTCTCACTTGCGCCAGTAGGCCGAATATAACGTCTTACGCTACTACTCTGTCTTCGTCGTCCGTTATGCGTCTTCTGATGTTTCACCTTGTAGTTCAAACGACAAAGAAAGGATGCCGCATTTCCTGTTTAGTTCATTTATTTGGGCCATAGCTATCTTGAACTGCAAGCACAGCACATCATAGCAAAAATCCCCGAATGATTACCAAGCGCATAACTAAATGAATGGTATAAGTATAAAAATCAAAGTTTTGGGAAATAAGTCGGCATTACAAAGTATACCCCTATAAAACCTTCCCAGATTGCTTTCGTGGTTCAGAGATAAGTGTACTAAACTATAAACATAGTTTCACGGTGACCTGATTTTCTGTCACATCGACTGGATCATGGGGTGGCGCTCGATACACTTTCAGTGCCTCCTGGCGCCGACGTGGCGTCCAAAGATGCGCGATCATTCCCAGATGTAAACGAAAAAAAAAAAACGGGAGGTAGTCTCCACTATAAGACGTGATTGTGGCCCCAGCCTTCTTATTGTTGCTTACTATCATCACATCTTCGTTTTCTCGCTTGGCTAGAACCACTGACGACCGTCTCGAGCGAGGATAGAAGCAGCATTTTTTTTTGTTGGCGTTTTCATTCCTCATCATTCAACGACGTACGTGTTCTGAAAGCTGCCTGGCGTACCTCGACTGCCGAGAATGAACATAGAGAAGAAACGCGATGAGAATAAGCAGAGGTTATGAAGAAGCAAGAAGTCAATATTTCCGTTTATTGCCTTTATTTTTGGCGCCTTCCTTGTCAAGCGATATATAAAGTACAGCGGCGCAGCCCGCGGAAAACGTCAGCGAGCAAAAGTGTTCATACTGATGAGTTTCTTCCTTCGGCGCTTCTTGCGCTCGCTTTGCCAAGACAGCCGTTAAAGTTTGTTGCTTCCAAGTAAAGATGAACGCAAGAAGATCGTTTTATGAATGGTTTCTTTTCTTTTTTCTTTTTTTTTCTTGCGTAGTTAATTCGCTGGCGCATCGTGTTTTCTTTTTCTTTACACTAACCTCAAGAAAAAGTCTATCGTACAGCTGAAGAAAAAGATGAATACGATGCTTCGAGAGAGAGGGGAAATGAGGGAAAAGCAGCGAAGGCTACCCTGCACTGAGGGGAGCGGGAAGAGGAATGAAAGATGGAAAGAGCGGATAGAAGAGCAGGCGCACGAACCGTCTATTGTAATGCATGATAACAAAATATTGAGCCTGGTGTACCACGAGGAAACAATAATATAAAACATCACGAATAAGTGCAACCCAACAATGAAGACTCTGAAAGGATATAGCGAACACTAAAAAATTAACGCATACCCCTATATGATCTTGTAATACGCTGGCACGACAGTTGCGGGATCACAAAAAGGAATAAAACAATTTATAAAAGGTAATGTCTTAGTACCGTCAAAAAGACGATGCGATGCCAATGCATTATACAACTCTACAAAGTGAGGCCCATATCTTCATCGGTCCTACGTATAGCAGCAAAGATTTGTTTGCCAGTTAAATTAAAGAGTACGGAGTCGCTGGCGCAACGAATAGCGCAAACAGATGTCAGATAACGCATCGGATTGCCTCTGATTTCTTTGAGGTAGCACGACTTCAAACATCAGGCGTGTGGAGACAGCGCGCACATATATACGAAAATGTTATTGTACTTTTAGGAAAACAAATTTGTTGGGTTAGCCTTAGAAGCTTCCAGGCTTCTTTTCAGTTTCTGTAAGTGTAATACCTTGTCATAATGCGCTCTATAGTCTGACATTTGCAGGAACTGAATATCTCTAAACGGTTCAATGGTGGTTGCATGCGACCACCGAGGCGATGATAGTTTCCAGTCCAGTCCGAACAACAGTAGTAGTAGCAGGCGTGTCGCCTGCGCTGCTGATGCTCAGTGTTGAAACGTTTGGTACCGCACGCGATCGCAACTGGGAACAACCGCTTGCTTGCTTGCATCTATGGCCTGGGCCGCCAGAAAAGCTCGATATTTGCTGCTCGTACATGTATTTGCAAGCTAGGGTTGCTTCGTTTGGCTGTCACTACTGCGCCGCGTCCCATACTCAACCCTTTGATTACTGGAATGGGATTCTAAGAACATCGGATAGTGCAAGAGCGATGGATCATATGAGTTAGGCGGGAAGGAACGCATCTGGCAAGTATTATTCTATTGCAGTTGATGG